>NC_090892.1:13556876-13599375 GCF_036669925.1 Montipora capricornis | reverse complement strand
TAATCAAATTGCAGATCTATTTAAGCTTGCATGTTGAAAACAATGAAAAACAAGACAAGAATACACTCGGAGACTTTTTAAAAATATAATTTATAGTTATTATTTTAATACTACAATTGCCTATTCTTGGACGCGAAGTAAAGATTTCCTCTTAAATGTATTCTGTTTTAATGTTAAATTTTTATTTGATTGTGTCAATATTTTAGCATCGTAAGATGATCTATGACTACTACCAGTCAGAAGGTTGTAATCCGCTGAAGATTTACATTTTACCCTGGATCCAGTTGCCACTGTGGTTTTTTTTGTCTCTGTCACTTAGGAATCTCACCGGATTTTTTCCCTCTCAGAGAAATTCAGGTAGACAACATGTTAATTATAATTACAATAATTATAATATTAATTATAATTGTTTCTGGTCTTAAAGTGCTGCTATGACCAAAAAATCATTTCTCCTTTTGTTTTGGATTTCAAAACCACTATCAATGTTGTTAACTGAACACTAAGAGACCCAAGTTTTAAGCGTTGATTTAAGAAAGACATCTGTTTATTTTAACTGGAATTTTCCTATTTAATTAATGGTCTGCCATTACAAACTTTTAGAGCTTACAGAGCTGGATCAGGGAGAAAATGATGTCAAAGAGGCACAACTGGTTTATTAGAATGCAATGCATGTGTGTGTGGATGAATTAATATGCAGCACTGTGGGTTTCAGGGTTTCAGACTTTTAAACTTGTGTTTTGTGTAATTATGATATTGTTAAGCTGCATTCACACACTGAAATTTTAAGCTTGTGACTGACTATAAAATGATGTCACTTTTCCCTACATCCAATCCGTCAGACTTTGAATGTATGTAATACCCACCATGTAGTAAACTGTGGAATCCAGAACTTAAACTCAAAGTAAACTGCCTTTGGATTATAAAAATCAAAGATGTCAAGCAAACACACAGTCTTTAAAGGCCTGAAGAAAAAAAGGGAAGTGACATTTTGATCATACAGTAGAACCCCAGTAACTTGAACTCTGATAAGTTAACTCTAACTCCCTCGCTAACTCGAACTGAGTCTCAATTCCCTTGCATTTGACCCAACTGTTCAGTAATTTTTACTTGGTTTACTCGAACTCGGATAACTCGAAAACCCCGCTAACTTGAACTAAATTTCGTTTCTCTTGATCAAAATTTAACCCGATAACTCGAATTTCTGGTTCTTATAATTGGCCACGGATGCCCATTGAGATAACCCATGTGCTTTTCTTATCGTGTGATCGAATTCTAACATAGAACAAAGACTGGAGCAATTTGATTTTACCGGTAATTAGTGCAACAAACAGATCATGTATTCGACAGTTATTTACCGATCATAAGTTTAATTTGCACTGTATTGTTTACCGAAGTGCTGAAAATCAATAAGCTATTAATTATTAACCTAGAAAATTGAATAGGTGTTTTAATGGTAATGGTTATGGTAATGAATAATCGACCCCGCTAACTCGAACAGTTTTTCGTTTCCCTTCAGAATTCAAGTTGTTACGTACATGTAGCACTTTAAAATTTGTGTACCATGAAAAATAATTATTAGGAATAATGCTTTCAGGTTGTGCAAGCACCTCTTGTGCAGGCCATATACACTGGGCACTCAAAATAATTATTATAATAATTGTTTTGTTTTCCATGGCCATTCTAAAGATTACTTTATTTACATGTAGCTGAACAACAGGCAATTAGTGCACTTTCCATCTGATTCAGCATCACTTTATTTTTAGTAATGTGTGTACATTGAACATTATACCGTGATGTAGCCCTGATGTAAAAAAAATAACTGTTACTGTACTAAAATTAACATTGAGACAGATTTATGAAGACCCACTCTTTTCCCCTTTTGTGCATCACATCACATCCCATACAGTGTTCATTGTGTAAGTATTGTTTTAGTTTGAAAGTGTTTTATAAGGACAATGTTGAATTCAAGAGGGGAATGTTGGTTGTATAACCTTTAGAGCTATTTAATAAAGGAAAAATTAATAATCACAACGTTGTGTATTTTTTTGTTATTAAGTAAAATTCCTTTAACAATGCAGAGGAGTGCCAATTCAAGTTTTTCTTTTGTGTGTACGACGTATACACACCTTGTCATGCATAATTTTTTTTAAGGACGTTACTGTTCAAACAGCATTCATTGTTGATTTGAGGTTTGGGAAAATTAGTCATGACATTAGAGTACTTGCACTGTTCAAAAAAAGTGTTAATGGTTTTGGGATCTGATTATTATATTAATGCACTATACCCTTAGAATGGAGTTAAGCTCCATCATGTGGAAGTAAACTTAGCGGGGCAGTACCTTCCTTTAAGTTTAAAGTTAGTAAGAATTGTGATCAAAATGAAAGCTAGACTAAAAACTCTCAGTCTAAGTTCTTTGGAAATCAGTCATTTTCTCTTCCATAACCAATCTCCTCAAGGTAGTTTGGCTTGTGAATGTACTTGTCCTTAGCACACCGTAAGATTTCTTGGATGTCATCTTCTGATAATTCTTGCTCCTTTATTTTACAGACAATCTCATTCAAGGCTTCGTTCTTCTTCAATTCGGCCATTGCCTCCTCTTTACTTGTACCTTCAGGTGTTGATTTTCCTGGAAAGGGCTTTCCAGGCTTAGTAGCCAGCATTTTGCTTGGAGATGCCTGTTTTTTCATCAACATAGCTTTGTGGTTGAACCTATCAGCAAATGTGAAGCTTTTTTGACGGGTCACTCTGAACTCATTCTTTTCTTCAGTACCAGGGCTTCTGTCAGCTGTTTTATCTTCAACATCACCACTTTTAAAACCCATGCTTTGCTTCAACCTCTGAATGTCGTCGGAAAACTCGAACATTTTAAATTCGAGTTGTGCAACTTCCTCTGACAGAAGCTGAAATTTGGAGCTCAGTTCTTCAATCTTCAGAGGCTGATTATTCTTGTTGGGTTGCTTGTTTTTTGATACTTCTTTTGAATCTTTTTCAGGACTTTGTGCTTTGTTTTCCTCCTTTCTATATGTAGTTGTCTTCACTCTTACCACTGTCTCATCTGCAGAATTCTCAGAAGAGGATGAGGTATACTCGGGAATTTCCTCCAATTTCATTGCACGTGAGGGTTTGTCTCTCCTGGATCCATCTCTGACGATGCTTGTTTGGTTTTCTTCATCATGAGACTTGGTTTCTTTTCCGCTGAGTTCAACTTCTGAGACTTAAAAAAGAACTGGCCTTTTGAAGTCCTATCAACTAATTTTTCAGCATTTTTGTCCTTGTTATCTCCAGTTCCTGGTTTTGAATTATTGTTAGATTTATTACTCTGTTCAAAAAAGCTAATTGGCACCGTAGGTGCTGCTCTCTTTTTTGGACTCTTAATGTAATCATACTTAGCAAGGGTGTCGATTGTGATGGTTTCAAAGGTGTACTTCCCAAACTTGTTGTCTTCATCCTGTTTTTCTTTGTTGTTCTTGACTAGTGCTCCTTCTACATGTACATGCATGTCAGTGACATCAGAAGTGTGTGTATCTGATTCAGGGCTGCGTTTAGGAGATGATGTCTGCCTTGCTCCGGTGTCTTTCCATTTGACACCGTTCTACTTCCTGGTGTTTTTCTGGGGCTAGAGAGCTTTTCAGCCAGCAGTTCTGTGTACAGGCGTTTAGTTTTGTCATCAGTCTCCCACCATTTATAGGTTGGGTAGTTAGGAGCTGCAGCCATCGACTGAAAAATTCAAATTCAGAAGGGAAATTGTCAATCAATCATCAACTGATCAGCCTACATGTATTCTCATTAGTCCAGATCAGTGCGTCAGTCGTACAAGAAACAGCCTCAGTGAGTTACCAGCAGCTGGAGTCTCAGTCAGCTAGTCTGTCAGTCAACCATTTTAGTCATTCAATCAGTCAGTAAGTCAGTCAGTGAGTCAGAAAGCCAGTGGGTCCATCAGTTTTAATAGTCACTCTGTTTTTAGCTCTTACAACTATAAATGCTGTAAATCTTGGCAGACAGTCAGTCATCTGGTCAATGAGGTACATTAGATTGTACAATCTTGTAGGCAAGGCTGCTGCTGAGCTGGCTGTGTTGAAATTCAGTTGGTCATGTACAGTGTATATAAATTTTGAATAGTACATACAATTGACACATGACTTTTTTGTACACTGTAATTCAATTTGGCTTGTTAGATGTGATGCTTCCATGCCCTGAAATAGCTCATGAAGGTGCACTGTGGTTTCCAGACCTTACTGTGGCTGACCCTACTCTCATACTTCCTTTTGCTGTTGGTATCATTAATCTGTTCAATATCGAGGTTAGTAAATTACTGTTACAGTAATGTTATTGAGCACACCTTCTGCAGATAGAATTTATTTTACAGAAGCTATTGGGGTAACTTCCCATCTTCTTGTATTACAGTAACTGTAACAGCCATAGTCTGTGTGGCTGGTGTTTTGAAGGAAAAGAGAGGTTTCAATTTATTTCTTCGTACCAATTTGTCCTTCCTGTTCTCTTTCAAACACCTTCCACAAAGGTTGACAGCTGTACCATTGAGAATCGTACATGCAGTAGCCAGTAATTTTGTAAATCTGTATGGTCTCTTAAGTGCCACAGAAGAAAACAAGTAGTTAAAACGACTATTGCATTTATTTAGTGTTGTGAAACACTTGCCATATACATGGCTTATATCACCCCTTTTCCAGAGTCACTAGAACCTTCTACAGATGTCACCTCAAAAGTTTGTACATGTAGTTTATCCTCTGTTGACAATGGAAAGCCCTGAGTTTTGGTGTGGTGGGACTTTGCATCTTGCCCCTGTGATTGTGGGCTCATAAATTTCTTTTTTAATATGCTTTTTCAAAGTCCTCCACAAATTTTCATAATAACATAAAATTATTATAAAAAATTAATGGATTCACATACTGTAGCAAATGTTCAATGTTCTGTCTGCGACTGTCTGTCCTCTAGCTGTTTTGTACAGTTGTTCTTTTGTTCTATAATAATAATAATTGTCTTGTTTAAATGTCATTGAACTTGAGGTGCTTGGAACAAATCTTGAAATGGTTTCCAAAACTGCACAAACCAAAAACAAGTCCTAAACCAGTCACAACATACATGTAGTTGTAGCAAAGGGAATTAAATTTTATGAGGATGATAAAGAAATAAATTATAAATTATGTTTTGTAAGAAAATTCTTCATTGGCTTCACTGTCCCACACAAAATAAGATGTGGACGAAGTACATGAAATTAGCAGGTAGAAATTTAGGTGAGAGAACAATGTTCATGAGTTTAATTATTAGTCTGATTTGAATTTCAGTGCAGCTACATGGTCATTCACCAGCAAATAATTTCAGTCTAAGCAAGTCAGCAATTAAATAGCAATAATTCATTACTGATTAAAAATTAAGGAATGGTGTTTTAAAACTTACTGTACCTGAACAAGCCTTTTTGCTGAACTTTAAAGAAATTATTATACTCCCAACTTCTCCTTGACAAGCTGCAGGTTAGACTGTCAACACTCACTCAGGTCTTAGTGAATATCATAAACAAAGGGTGTGGGCTGGTTTTGGAATGAGTTCAGTGTTTGCTTCATCATCAGTCAGGTGAAACTTGGTAGTTTTATTGTTTACAACATGAGACATGGCCTCATTAAGAGGCCAAGGTGTAGTTTGGGTGTGGCAATATTAATTTAAAAACTGGAACTGTTTGGGATTGTTTCACTTTTCAAGAGAAATATTACCGTATTTGTTTTGATGTTTCTACAACAGTAAATGTAGATCCAAAAGAAGAATAAGTTGGGGAGAATTGTCTCTAAAGAAAAGTCTTAAACACAAAGAAGATTCTGTGTGATATTTATGAGGAGAGGAATGTTGAATCTGGATGTTATGGAAATAAACCTGACACAGCAACAGGTGACCAACACCTGTTGCCCTTGTGACTGATCATGGATGCTGACAGAAAATTTAACCTAAAATTTTTTGCAACAAAAATTGAAATGAAATGTAAGAGTTTTACTACTTGATAATAAATTCTTCAGGTATAATTCTGCTACAACTACATCATTGTATGCTTAAAATCTATTGCTCAAGCTGTCATTGTCTTTCATCAGTTGCTATTTTTTGGGCCAACACTTTTACTAAATTGTGTGTCATTTGCCAACGCACTGTTAGTAGTTTGCTGTGCTAGTTGCTACTCTGAAACTAAAACGAGGCAATTTAAATGCAATACAGTTCATTACAAGCCAAGGTCACTGACACATACTAAATTTACATAGCTAATTAAAAATGTTAGAATG
This sequence comes from Montipora capricornis, assembly GCF_036669925.1. Classification (NCBI taxonomy): domain Eukaryota; kingdom Metazoa; phylum Cnidaria; class Anthozoa; order Scleractinia; family Acroporidae; genus Montipora; species Montipora capricornis. The sequence continues at coordinate 13,593,094 of NC_090892.1, read as the reverse complement.
GCTAGCATAGTATCAGGCCTTCTGATAGGGTGCGATTAAAAAATGCAAATTATGCGATTTTTTCGGGGCAGATTGTGCGATTAGAGAGGCCAATTATGCGATAAATAATGTAAATTGTGCGATTTTTTTCTCAGCAATTTTAAGCTTGTTTTATAAGGTTTCAGGTTGAGAAAAACACTTTTTTGCTGCCCTAAAGACATTTCGAACACAAAGGAACAGTAATTATGTATCTCGATCGACATTAGTTGGGATAAAAAAAAAGAGGTCTTCTGCACTACCGGTGCACCACGTTAAAAGTTGAAAGGACACAGCTAACATGCCAAATGAATGATCAAGGTGCTTGTCAACCACGAACTTTCGAAGATGGTCAATCACAATAGGGCCATACCCCCATTTATACGAGAGAAAATAAGCCGCGGCTTTCTCTGGCCGCGGCTTACAGAAGACTCCAATGTTCAACCCGTATAAATGGTACAAAATCTATGTTCACGTCTTTTTCAAGCCGCGGCTTATTTTGACCTGGAAATATATATTGTTATAAATAGTTCCTTTGGCGTATTTTGTACACCGTGGCCAGAGTATGCCGCGGCTTATTTTATCTCGTATAAAAGGCCCTAATATTTCACGACCAAAAAAACATCAGTCCATCGTCCACGTGGAGCGTACCTGTGAGGTACTTTCTTGCTCGATCGTCAGCTGTCAGATTGGGCGGAAGGTGGGAACTTCCTTCTTCATCGAAGAAAAAGCGAGCGTTTTCACAACAAACTTATCCATGAGTAAGTTTTTATCAGTTTTCAACGAAAGAAACTACATTTTGCCGAAACAAATCTCTTCTCTAAGAGAAGGCAACATTTCAGTGGTGTGTATATAAGGGCGTGTTTGTGTTGCACCAATAGAAGGAGACTCGTACCAGGTCCCCGACATGAAAAATAAAGCCTTGAACTTCGAATGTTTACGAAATCGAAGGTGACAAAGGTTTTTTAGGCTTTTTCCAAGATAAATCATCTTTAAAATGGTGTAAATTTATGCAGGAATTTCTAAGAAACGTGTTGATTTATGTTTCATTTTATGAATTTTGTGCGTCCTTTTGTGAATTATGCGATTTTTCGTGAATTGTGCGATCGGATGCGATTTGAGGTCGATTGTGCGAAATCGCACCATCGCGTAATATCAGAGGGCCTGTAGTATGCACTAGCAAAGTATTATTAATGGCCCGAAAAAATATTTTGAAAGATAGTCACTTGTGTAAAAAGTTTGTATAATATATAATAAATTATTATGAAATTGGCATTTGAAACACAAAATGGTTTAAGGAGAGAAACATTAACTTCTTTAACTTCAAGAAGGTAGAAAGGAAAGATGGTGTAATTAAGAGCTTGCAAGGGACACCTACATGAAGAACTGCAGGCAATAGATCTTGAAAATGAAAAATATACTGTATGGATAAAATTAAATCCTTTTGGGTGGTAAGTATGGTCTTTCCAAAATATAAAAAAAATTGTTAGACAATGAAGTGAACAAAATTATTTTAGTTTGTATGAGGATTGGTATGCAGTTGTGTTGAGACTACAAAATGTCCTTTTGATTCTTTTATCAGCTTAATGCCCTGCGGCGACAGAAAACCAACTAAGTCTCAGCAGATAGTGACCAACACATTGAGAATTGTGTCAGTGGGGATGGTTTTTGTTGCTTCACAAGTTCCGACAGTAAGTTGTCATTGACCTTACAGTGGCTGGCTCTGCTGTTAAATGACCTAAAAATGGGCTTGCTTTTAATTAGCACTTATTGTGGTATTTTTGCAAGGGATGTGAAGGAGTTGGTTTCGAATTTTGGCATATTAATCACATGATCTCTTGTACATCTTGGAATAAAATAATACAGTAGGTACATTATGAGTGATTTCAAAGTTCTGTAAGTACATGTATCATGAGCCTTTAGGGTACATGTAAGCCAGTTTGAGAACTTTTGAAACATAAATTATTCTTAATCTACTGGACCAGAGGCACGTATCTCGAAAGTCCCAATAACTTTTCAGGCCTGAAAAGCCATTTGCGAAACTGGCAACTGCTTGTTTTGGAAAGCCGATCTTTAAACATGTTTTAAAGGTGACAAAAAGAAAAATTACTGTTAAGTTTGATGTCTTAAATCCTCTTCGTTCTTGAGATACAAAGGGAATTGTGACACCCAAAAACGGCCCGTATAGTTTCGGGACTTTCGAGAAACGGCCCCAGGTGTTAATGTTCGGAATTGTAAGAGAAGGTAATGCGATTTTTGTTGATGAATGCACTCGACAAGTGTGTGATTCCATTAACACATTTAATGCTTAGCTTTACCATTAAGTTTTACAACTGCTTACACAGATTCAATCATCAGCTGATCTAAACATTAACAGACAGTAACACCCCACTATCATCAGCATCTTTGCTTCAATACCTTCCTTAAGTTAATTCCCTAGTGTTGATGAGCCCCTTTGTGCTTGTGTCTGTGTTTGCATATAGTTACATATATTATTTTCCCAGACACTTGCATACATGTAGATCTGTGCTAATTTTGTATTTGCTTTGATCTGGAAACAGAGCAGACCCTTACCAATTCTGCTTTCTAATTAAAACCACCAATACTAACTGACTGAATTACAATTATTACTGCCACAGTAACTGAGACTTAAGTTCTTGTAGTCATATTATTTGAACGCTGAGGAATTTCTATTCATTTGGGAATTATTCTTCAAGCAGCAGACTTTTCTTGAGATACAGGATACTGTAATGCCACAATGATTTTGGTAACCCTAAGAATTTAAATTATTTTCAGGCCATGTCTCTCTACTGGGCAGTCTCTGCGTTCTTTGGCCTGGCTCAAAACATTGCTTTTAAATTTCCTACTGTGCGACGTCATTTTGGCATTCCAAAGACACCTAGTGAGAGTGAGCATCCCATTCAAGACTTGCGAAACTTGGCACGACTGAAGGGAGAGGAGTTTCTGAGGATTCAAAGACAAGGACAACCAGAAAAAAAGAGTAAATGAACAGGAGACCATAATAATCTGGAAGGTGCTGCAGCTGTAATGTTGTGAAAGTTTTTAGAACCAGCAGTGATGCATTATTCAAAGATAGTATTAATAACATTTTTGGTATTTCTATTCTGGACCACCATGCTTCTTCTGTAAAATGACCTTTCACCTTTGTCTAACCTTTAATGCCCTCTGCTTCTGAGATAAACCATTGATAAATATTTCAAAAAATACATGTACATGTACTGAAAACTGAAAATCTCAGTGTAAATAAAAAAGGTAATAAGTCTGTATGTCCTGGAAATATTCAAGTTCTCCTTTTCCCCTGAAGTTATAACTCTTCCTCTCTCTCAAGATCTTCCATTTCCTTTTTAGTTAACGTTCTTCCATTACAAAGGCACGCATGACGCTGAGCTTCTTTGTAGGCCATACACCCCAAAGCATATGTGCCTGAATACAGGAGATCTGCAGAAGACTGACACGCATCAAGCTGTTCTTTTGGAAGGCGATTTCCAAGTCCCGTTAAGAGACACTCGTTGTCAAGGCAAGATTTAAAGTCTTCATCACACTGGGTGCGATCGTTGTTACAAGTGTCATAGCAAATGTCATGGATGTCACAGCATCTAGTAAAGCCAGAGAAGTGGGTAGTATCAAGCTGAAAGACAGGTCAAACATAGTAACAAAAATTATTTCATATTAGTTGTACAATTTGAAGGATTGTACATGATTGGTTTTTGTATTTTTAACTTACTGTAGATAATTTTCCAAAAATAGAATGCTGTCAAATTTTAAAAATGTTGAAGGCCAAAACAAAACACTTAAGAGTAATAATACCTAGTTCTTTTGCCTCATTTTTTGTGACCTGCAAAAATTAGTGGCTTGTCGTGAACCAGAACCAACCTCCCGCAAGTCCTCTGCAGCTCATCCGAACTAGTAATCGGAAGGCCACGGGTAAAAAAAAAAAAGCTTGTATAGTGCCGATATCAATATTGCTATTTTCATCATGGGTTTGACTCGTAGACGCATTAGGATTTTTTGCAAGACTGTATGTCCAGGTCATGCCAGTGATCTCCTCATTCATTGACCAATTTTTGTCAACTATAAACCATACTTTTGTGAATACTGTACCTTGATTCCCATTGAACCACATCCATTACTTGATGGTTTGTGATTTGGATTTGACAGAGGTTTATACCCTATAATAGGAATTAATAGAAAAATTAAATATAGTATGTACATGATTGTACAAGTGAAATGGTTTTTGGGACCTAGTTGTGTAGATGCTTTTTGTGATCCACAATAATTTAATGACATAAATAATCTCAGATCTATGTAAAGATCACTCTATGAGTTGTCCTTGGTGATCAAAGGCCTGCATAATGACCATGGTGCATTTCACCCACCCCTGGCCCCCCACCTCCATGTGAACAGGCCCTTACTGTAACAGTAGTTTACAACATATTAATTACAGCTGTATCCAAATCGCAAAAAGGTTGTTGTAGTCACACCTCTCAGATTGTGATGTAACCCTAACCCAAAAAAGTTAACACTGAAGTTGCCCACGAGAGTTAAATTCTTACTGTATGTTTTAGCCAGATTTGAGAAAAAAGCTGTTTTGTTTGGACCTTTGTACCAAGTCGAGAAATACAGATTTGTTAACTTTTAAGTGTGAATTCTGAACCAGATTGTTTGTATTTGTAAACAACCAGCAATTACAAGATGTTTTCAATATTACCCAATCAATAAGGGAATAACATGACTTTTTGAGGGAATATTGTTTATTTGCGCCCGTGTAGTGTCAATAAACAAGGCCAAATGATATCAAGAATGCGAGTTTTAATAATACAAGCTAAGTGAATAACGAATTCAAAGTCACTTCAAATCATCATGTAAGTGTTGATTGAACAAGCTATTAAAGAATCAACAGTCCAGTGAACTTATTTAAAATTACCGAAAAAATGCGTAAAATTGTCTATAAATAATAGGCATATCACAAAGTTGCATTAGCAGCCCGCTGTGAGTCTTTTGTGGCCCGCTGAGCGTGTGTTTTGAAGAGGCCGATTTTCTATTTGGCCATGTATATTGATAATAATCTCACTTTATGATTAACTTTCATGTAGTTTAATTAACCCATTGACATCCAAACTAGCCTAAACCAGCCAGAGTATTTTTTTACTCTGTCTAATGCCAGACGATTTTACTCGTCAAAGGGGAACCCCTGGGAGTCAATGGGTTAATTAAAACAAACATGGTGTTGGTATGGGGTGCCTGTGACTTTTCTTAAAAGTTTTGGCTTAGGGCCTGTTTATATGGTCTCCCGAGACAGCCCTCCTCCCGAGACAACTTTACCAAGCGTCTATATGAGAATTGCATGACCGAGACAAAGTTGATCCTCCTTAATTATGCATATATTTTAAGACGCATCTTCAAAAAATGCGTATCATCATATGCCTTTCTTTCTTTCTAGTTCGTTTTTATTAAGTATAGTTGAGTTTTCACTTTCAGCAAATGGACTGACAATCTTGATGCAGCAATAATATGTAGTTTAAATAAAAGGCTGTTTCTAAATGAATCGAGAGTTTCTGTTGACAGTGGTGAGAATTTTGGCGGAAAAAAACTTTTAATTCGAAAGTAAACGCTAAACACATGTATAAGCTCCCAAATTGTTGCTTCTTTGATTTTTATTTTATGCGTGCGCATTCAAGATTTTGCTGTCTTGTCTCGGGTGGTCGAAACAAACTGTTTACGTGCGAAAAAGTTGTCTCACCTGCCAGGGTTACCCTACCTGCCGAGGCGAGACAACTCGCCCACCCAAGTTGTCTCGACCACCTCATGTAAACGGTTGATAGAATTTTGTAAACAAATGAGTGGAAAAATATCTCGCCAAGGGTAACTCGGGGGGAGGGTTGTCTCGGGTACCCAAGACCATATAAACAGGCCCTTACCTATTCATATTGGGGGACAGCTATTCTTAGAGTTATTTTCATAGAGTTATGTCATAGAGTTAGAGTTAAGTTTCCAAAATCCTGAATTCAAGATTTTGGAAGCCAACATTCATAAAAGCTATAAACATTAAGCCTAAAAACTTTTTTTTAGGCCTAATTAGGTTAGCTTTTATACATGTTTAGGATACTTTTTGTATTTCTGTATTTCTGAGTTCAAGATTTAGGCCTTCCAAAATCTTGAATTTCCAAATTATCTTGAATTCAGGATTTTGGAAACTTAACTGTAACGTCATAACTCTGTGAAAATAACTCTATTGATAGTCAACCTCAGTGAAATGTTCACATTTGCATCTACTGAGTGTCTCGCATAACCAGGTGAATAAACAAGTGTTATGAGTCCTCTGGGCGACCAATCACTGAATACCATGTCAGTTATATATTACATGCATATGGAGTTTTACAGACTGAGGCTTACAGATTAAGGCAAAGTTCCTAAATTTGTTAAACTTTCTATGACCACAGCCAGTTAAGAGCAAAATGACTAACAGTTAATTTCTAGATAATTTATAAATAAGATTAGCAAAATTTATTGAGCAGAAATGGTTGTGTCATGTGTAGTGCAAATAAGCTTTACTTTAGTTAGACTTAAGGTTAGCAGAGGTTAGTAACCTAGAATAAAACAAAATATTATGGCACAATTACAAAAGTTTTTAAACAAAAAACGTATCAGGGTCTATACCTTTGAAGCTATACGAAGCATCTCTAATTTCATATCTACTGTTTATGAGGTTACGTAGAGATTGCGTTAATAATGTTTAGTCCCTTATTAAAATTTGACCTTTAATAGCAAATTGCAAACAGTGAAACTTACCTTTCGGGCAGCGGAACACACAGTCGTCTCCGCTGGCTAGCTGCCCTAAAATCTTCGCTAAATCTGCCAATCCACCAGAATCAGACGCCACTGCTGAGTCCATAATATATAACCCGAGAAGTAGTAACGAAAAAACCCTCTTGTGGAAGTCGATCATTTCGGCGGAAAAACTAATTAGAAGTGAACGCATGACAATTGACAATGAATCTTAAATATTTAACTTGATCGCTGGCGCAAAATATTGCTCTTTTGTACCTGTAAACCGGTCGAAGAAATAACCGTCCTCAGTCCATAATTAGTCTGTTCTCGTATTTGCTTGTTTTTACATGGCTACAATCTTCCGTATATAGAAGAGGCACTTTTAGCCTGCGAGCAGGCTCGCTCTCACGGAATTGTAACCACTTCTCGCAGGCTAAGGCACTTTAAAATTTCCAGACATTCTTATTTTAAAAAAAACTAATACAATGACCACCCTCTGGCAGTTCCTGTTTCGTAGGAAATTCGTTATTATTTCAGATCTCGTTTTATTTGAAATTTATTGACTATAAATATCTTGGAGGTGGTGACTATTCTGGATTCTGAGGGGTATTCCCTGTAATGAATGATGCAATCGTGCTTTCTTTTGATTGGTTCTCAACACGGAATCACTTGTTCACGTTGTTGCACCATCACACAAAAACTTTGCAGCACGGGCATATAAAACCACCTTTAAAAGGCCTATTTTGTAAATCGCCAAACTTACATTTCAGATGGAAACTGCGTGAAATATTTAATGTTTGAAGGTCTTCTGGTTTAACATTTTTTGATTAGTCAATTTTAGTCGTTTGCGTTAAAAAAATGTGTGGATCGTTGGCTAAAGATTTCCACAGGCTGATGAAAGGCATTGCTAGCTTTTCAAACAATCAGGCCACAGTTTGTCACTTTGAAGAAAATCTCGAAGCTTTTACAGTCGAAATCGTTCCAAATGACGGTGTCTACTGCGGAGGGAAATTCATGTTTGTAGTGAATCCGGAAGATTACCCCAAGTCAGCTCCAAGTGTTACATGTGAGACGCGGATTTATCACCCGAACATTGATCACGGGAGTGGTGACGTCTGCTTGAATTTACTCGAAGAATGGACAGAAATTTACAGCTTAGAGGACTGTGTCCAGGGATTGCTGTTTTTATTTTACAATCCGAACTTAGAAGATCCGCTGAGTGCCTTGTTTGATCCAGATTGCTACAGCTTTGATACGTTCGCCGAGAATGTGCGGCTGTCACTTGAAGGCGGCGAGGTTGAAGGCTTTGCCTTTGACAGGAATCTTGTGAACGAAAATGATGTTGCAGACAGAAACAGTGAGTCTACAAATTTTCAGTGTCAAAATGAGGCCACACTTAACGATGCAGTGTCAAACATTTATGATACAGTTTGCGATGAGCTGAACAACATTGTTGTCACTGGAAACACAGAAACAAACGGAGATTCAAAGGCGAATACAAAGGCTGACGAGACAGGTGTCCTTATTTCGGGAAAAGTCCATCCTCATAGACCAACAGAAGGGGACATGAATGCCTTGGGAGAAGGAATAAAATTGGAGTAAATACTAAAACAAAGTTGACTTCGAAATTGTACACAGGCTGATCACGCTGTTGTCATTGGCCTCTAGTCCCCCCATTTCCAAAGAAGTTCCTTGGAGGATTTTAATGTTGAGGGTGCGCCGATCAAGCGAACTGTTACTACAAAATTGTGCATTTTCTAGAAGTTCTTTTGAACAAAAAAGAAGTAAGAAAACACTATGACGATTGCTGCTATAACTCATGTAATCTGATGAAATCCGGGCTAAGTGATAATTAAAGTGCATCTGGGGCTGTAATGGGCTGACCCCACCTAGGAAAGGAGATGGTAACAGAGCTATTCCAGGAAAAGTTATATCCCATTAAATGTATGTCAGCAACGTCAATAAAAATTTACGTTGCAGGCTGTATGTGAGATACAGTAAACAAAAGCCATTTAAAAGCTGCGGTAATGATTATAGCCTAACGGTAAAATAATGATAACTTCGCACTTTTGAGGGGAGTTTCAGGTATGTGTGTACATGCAGATTTGAGTGGAATTAACGTTGCAGTGTGCATCTACTTTGTTTTACTACTGTACCTTTAGATACTGTATTTCCACAAACCAGAACAAAAAGTATGAAAAGAAGGAGGGGTCTAACCCTAACCCTAACCTCTTGGAAATAAGAAAGTAGTGAGGACTAGGATAATAATAGGGGTGGCGAATGGTTCTTCAAAAACTCCAGGCGCGGATCCAGGGGAGGTGAAATGGGTGAATTTTCACCCCTTTTTCTGAGCCCCCCTTCTTCCTTTTTGTTTTTGTTATCCCTCAAATATTGACCAGGCTGTAGTTCTGTTACATTATTACAAAAATTCACCCCCCATTTCAAAATCCTGGATCCACGCCTGAACTCTGGGTCTCGCAGTCTCTTTTTTTGAGCGGTTATGTGCGTCTCGCAGTCTCGTTTTTTTATACGAAGGTGTCAAACACTTTGAAGTCTCGGTCTCACAATCTAAAAAGTCAAAATGTCTCGGGCTTGCAAAGAAAAACGCTGGTCTCCCCGTCTCGCAAAGTCTCGCATTTACCATTCGCCTCCCCTAATAATGAAAATGGGAACATGACCATCGGCCAGAGCCACTTGGTCCTCTTAGCCATTAGATCAGATAAATTATACTTGGTTCTTTTGACTCAAGTTATGTATCCCTCCAAATACAGACCACAGAATTTCCCACCAGAAAGTGAGTATCCAGCCTGTGACAGCTAAAGGCACTGTTGCACTGTTCAATTTGTTGTGCACCCATCTCACGGATGCCATAGTGAGACAAGTTGCACAAACCAGTGCCCAATCATAGGCAAAAACCACTGCAGAAAGCTTCACATATCGTTGCAACAATTTTTTTAAGCATTGTGTGGTGTAACATCTGTCCTGCAACTTGTGTCACAACAGTTTGCATCACCAGCCAATGAAAATGTACCTTTACCCTCATGTGATCATCAAAAACAAAACAAGTTGCAAGAAACCTTAACTAGTGCAAAACCCATCAAGCAACATGTTTCACAATGTGAAAACTTTAGTTGCAACAAAATTGGGAGACAAGTCGCAAGAAAAATTTCCAAGTGCAACAGTGCCAAAGGGGTGTGGACAAGTCATACCAAATTAAGCAAAATCATATTTCAGTACAAGTCACTAGTCATACCAAAATGGTTGCACGAAAACCAAAATTCTTATAATATTGTGAAAACTTGGTCTGGAAACAAATAAGGAAGGATAAGTCAGAACAAAGATGAACTTGTTTAGGATTGTGTAGTAGTACTAGCAGGCGGTTCTGGAGATACATGTAAATATCAACTGAGCTAAACAATCTGCAGTTGTACTGACAATTCAATTATACAGTTAGGGCTGTTTGAATTTAACCTATTGCCATAAAGTGACTTTTTGTAACTGTGATTTAGCAAAATGTCTCCTTTTTCAAAATACTGCAGCAGCAACTTGAAGTGACAAAGGACTCATTTCCAGGGTCTTTCATCCTCCCATCCCAGAGGAAGCAAGGGAAGAAAGACCCTGGTTCAGGCTGGTCACATGTCTTAGTGAAAAACTTTCCACCTTGGGAGGGGTCCCCACTCACCAAATGTTGTTGCCGCAGGTATTTGAAGATTGAAGCGCTGGCTGAAGCTTGGGTAGAGCAATTGCCATGTTTTTCAGCAATCTTCAATGTCTGATATTGTAAATCTAAAGCCAAAACAAGTAAAGTGCTTGGAAGCTTTTTCCTTTTGGTAGAGACGTGGTTGCTGTCTTGCCTACAGGGTAGGGAAAATCTATTATAATTTTTTTCACCTATTGCCAGTGCTGCTCTTTGGTAAAATTTTCCCTTCTATAGTGAGCTCAGGAAAGACAAATAACGACTTTGCTGCCTGTCCCTCTGGTTTTTTTTTTGTCATCTCCCGCTCTTTGGGAGACATGTGACTAGTCTTTCTTCCCTCACTTCCTCTGGGGTGGGGAGATGTAAGACCCTGGGAACTAGGTTGTTTTCACTCCCCTTTCTGGGGCTTTGCATTGAAAAAGAGCAAGCCATGACTTGCATCAGTTCACAGTGGTTGGATTCAACCTTTTAGATGCTTAACATTATAACAAATGCACATTATTTGCCTCCAGGTTATACAAAAAATGCAATTAAGGAATAAAGTCACTTCAGGCTATTATAAAAATTAATATAAATACAGCCCTTCATTTTTTATCCCATATAAAATTATTTGGCCCTTCCAAAAAAAAAAATTAATGTCAAAAATCTCAGTGCACGGTGTTATTGGTTAGGAATGTGAAGACCACAACCATAAAATGATTATAGGTTCACTTTTGAAATTATGGTTCTTCTAGTTTGCGGTCCTCATATGGTGTAATAGAAGAAATCATGCCATAATACAGACGTCACTTCCTGAAAACTGAAAGTACTTGATTCAGTTTTTACACAGCTTTGAAAAATCAAATCACTCATCTCAGCTTCTAAAAGGAGATTTATCTTTTCCTATTATAAACATCACAAACAATAATATTAAAAATATCTGAATTCACAAGAATTATTTTTTTAATACTAAACTTTGTACAATGAACATGACTACAGTAATAACTGAACCTACAAATTAAATTGCATAAAATGCCATTGTTTATTTCCTTCTGGCATTTAGCCACACTGCTGGTTAATCGAAACAAAAAAAGTAGATGTTTACAGCATCTGCACAACAAAGATTCATTTGTTACACCACCGTGGCTGCCACTTCTAGTTTGTTTCCCTGTGATGTCAGGTGAAAAATTGGTCTAATTATAAATGGAGCATTTTTCATCACATTAAGGGTCAGGACCATTTTGATTTAGGGATTAATTTAAAAAGGAACCTTTATTGCTTAAAATGGAGATCAATTTCCAAAATGATTTGTCTCGTAGACCAAAATAGCAATTATCTACCCTATATTTTTTCATCAATAATATTATTGTGTGGGAACGTACATAATTTATGGAAATTAAGGGTATGGCAGAGGTAAAAATCTGTACAAGTTACACAAATTTCAACTGTTCAATTGTGAAATTCCTTAGAGATTTTAAACAAAAAATATAACTTTTGTGCTGACAATCAGACTTTTAATAAGAAAACCAAAATCAAGCAGCCTTTTGGCAGGTGTCCTGAACTCGATTGTGATTGGTCAATTTATAATCAACATTCTGGTAAAAAAATACATGTACTGTAATAATACATCCACAGTTCTCTGAATCAACAGTGTATATTTAACTCACAAGCCTCCCTTAATGTATCTTGTAATTTAAATTAAAAATACACGTTTACAAAGAGACCTTTATAATTGTATAACAATGCATGGGATGGGGGATGATGTGAGGGAAGATATTAAGTTTGAGCATGATTATGAAAAGAATACTTATTACAGCCCTAGCCCTCCCCTCCCTCCATCCAACTAAAACTGTACATACACCTTTCTTCAAGACTTTTGTGTTGGTGTGCAGCCCATACCTACAGTAGTAGGGATTTATAATTTAGAAAATACTCTTTATTTGGCTCCTCCCTAGTGCAGACCTCTTGTAGTTGTTATTCAATTACAAGATAAATATAGGTTTAATGCTACAGTAGAGAATTCTAATATTTATTGGGTTCAGTGTTTTGCAAGCTAACTAAAATGTAACCTTAAACTTAAAATGTTTTTGATAACCCTCTGCCTTTAGCTTGTGGCATTAGAAAAAAACACAACAGTTACATGTACTCTGTCAAATATTGCAACAACTATAGATCAATGACATCTCACCAGGCACGTTTTTGGCCAGTCCACAAAAGAAATTTTTACTTTCCAGAGGTCCAAAGACAGATGATAACAGCCTTACAGTATGAACTGCATCGCAAAAAGTTTGTTCAATTTGTATCACACGTACGTTGTTTGTGTGCCTTGAAGTAAGGTTGCTTCTTTCTTCCATTCTTCTTCAGTATCTGAATCGGAAAAGTTATCTTCTTCCTCTTGATCTTGATAACTATTTTCAATAGAGTCAACATTCCAATCCATGGAACGGGTCTTCTTGTGAGTAGGTTTCATTCCTGAATTCATAGGTGTCCTTGGCAATGATGCATAAGGCATCTTAGTGACTGTTTTCTCTTTGTCTTTGTAATTATCAATTCCATCTTCTAACGAATCCATGGAATTAGTCTTTTTATGTATACTTGTTAATTCCGGGTTTGACGGTATCCTTGCCAATGATGACCTTGATGGTGTTTCTAAACCAACCTCTGAGTATTTAACACGAACCTGCCACAACAAGTTATTGCAAATTAGTCAAAGAACTATAGCGGTAAATACCATCATAATTTGAAAGTTCCTCTTTCCTATAATGTACATGACTGTACTATTAATTTTACATCTTTACCCGATACCTCACCAATGGCCTGCTTGCAGGTGGTAGGTGGTGTAATCACAAAACATAATAACTAGACACCATAATTATTATTGAAAGCGCATGAGACAGGGTAGCCTGCATAGCAGCCGTTTCCTTTCCTTTTCCAAACGCTCGCGAAGGGGACGAAAACTGTGAGAGATTGCGAAAAATAAGGAGTAGGGGGAGGGGGTGAAGCTACCCCCTCCCCCTTCTCACTCACCCCGTCCCCAATTCTCTCTATTTTTTTGCTCAATCCAGGCACTCGCCTGCTTTATTGCTCGCTTGTCGGATATCCGCCTGGAAAAGGAAAGAAAACGGCTGCTACGCAGGCTAGAGACAGGGCTAGGCTGGGTGACAAAACAAGGGGTACCCTCTAGTTTTGTCACCTGTCCCAAATGTCCATGTATCCTACAAGCTTTATGGTGTCTAATGAGGTATAAAAGCAGATCTACCTCACCGACAAAGTGTAAGAGGCAGCAATTTAGAAAATCATTTTAAGCAGACACTAAAGATGTAAACAAGTAGTTCCAAGTAGAAGTGATTTGATGGTTTCAGAAAGCATCCATCACCACCAAACCCTGCAGGCAAAGTTTTTACTTCTAGTGTTATTACTGATTCAATGGAATCAAGCAACACAAAAATAAAATTAAAATTAGGAAATCAATGCTGGAACACGTAATAAATTATCAATTTTGCTGGTGATCACCAAGTCTTTTTCTTGTAGACTAATAAATATTATTTTTGCTCGTCTGTTTTTCAAAAGAAACAAGTTCTAAATGTTGGAGTCAGTTTAAACAATCAGTGTGTAAGATGCAGACAACAGAACTTTGTCTCGAGATAATGCAAATGAGCTGTGACAGCAACAATGCTCTCAACAAGTATCCTTGAGTCACTATTGAAAAAAAATATTTCTTGAACACTGCTATTGTTTGAAGGACAAGAAGCCGCCAGGACTACACTATAAGTCTGCCACCTATGTCTTCTAAAGGCTATGTTGGTTCTGAAGTGAACTGAGCTTAATCAGTCAAAAAATGTCCCCTCAATTAAATCATTGACTCCAGGGAGTGAGACTTGACAGATTTAACTCTGTCAGATTACACCAGATGATTTTATTCGACAACTGGGGGTGTCCTACTGTAGCTAAGGGCGCCTGAAAAGTCAATGGGTTAATGTATTTGACATTAACATGTACTGCTTATTGTCGCATGAAATATGAGCTATTGAGGAATAGGTAATTTGACACACTTTTTGTGCCCGTGGTCATGCTTGAGTGAATGTACATGGATGCGGGCTTTGAAAACTGACCCAAACTTAGCCTTTAAACTGAACTCAGTGTTTTTTAATTCTACTTTCATTTTGCCAACAGATGTGAGTCAAGTACCTTTAGCATGATGTCCATTTATTTTTCCTGTTATTCTCACACATGTCTAATACGCCGCATAAATAGGATTCATGGTACTTTGCACAAACGTCACAAGGTGTCTCCTTAAGCCTAAAAACGTCATGTAAAGTAAACACCCGCATACAGTATAAGAACACTGATTTCAGGTTTCAGGCTGATCGGATTCAATTCTTCTTTAAGGGGTGCTTAGTGAGAAATCAGCCTAAAAGTGACCTTAATTTTCTAATTTAAAATTGGTTTCAGAAATACCTACTTCAAAATTAATATTATACATTACAAGAGGTTTAATTAACATAATTATAGTGTACAATGCTTTTTTTGCAATAGATATTATTGATTTTCCTGTCTACAGAGATCGTCACGCAAGCTCACATTCCACAGACATTCTCCAGGTCAAATAAACAAGGAAAAAAATCACCAGTTGACCATAATATTTTTATTTTCAAAGACTGGGTCAACTTCTTTGCCTGCATTAAAAAACATTCAACAGTAATTTCCTCGCAAGGGAAAGAAAAACAGAAGAAAACTATTATCTTTATATGCGATTGATCAGCTTGTTTGTGTTGAAATTCCCATGGCACTGTGCTCAAAACTTTTGCCCAGTAATAGAAAAGATGAGATCTTCTGAATTAAACGAAACATTAAAAAATCACAAATGTTGAAATCTCTTAGTCATCAAGTGTAAGTGTACGTTCAGGGCTACAAGTAACTCGAAAATACATGCAGGCTCCAAATAATTTATCACTGTTCCTTGTTATCCTATTGTATTTTTTTTAATGTATAATTGTAACATTAAATTTTTTTTTCTGGTAATAATTCTAGGTGTGAGTCAATAAGATTGTCAGCAACACTACTTTAATTTTGCTGACTGGTAAACTTGTTGATTATATTCCGCTAATCTGTGTCTGTTGATTTCACTGATAGCTTTGTAATAAAATTAATGCAATAAGTGAGAGGGAAAACAAAGCTGAAAAGCCTTTTCAAATCCTCACGTAACTAACTGGGTGGAACACAAAAATAAAAAGGTCTGTTGGAAGCGTGCTTGAATTTCAACAAATGAGCCCCAAAATTGGCAAGAATTTGTGACACTGATGAATAATAACGCAGCTTCTATTTTCCAAAACGATGGAATTACCTGGTAATAAAATTAATAACCTCAACTAGGAGAGTGAATTTTTGACTTTGCAGAAACAATGGTCATCCTCAAGAGTTGGACCATTGTGATCTTTGTGTTGAATTCACACAATTCTTGTCGAACTTCATAACACTTCAAAGGAAAAAAAAAAGCAAACTACATGTAGAGCAGAGGGGTTGGCGCAGTGGTAAGATCTCTGCCTTCCAACCCTAAGGTCCCGGGTTCCATTCCCGGTTCTGCCGAGACTGGAATATTTGGCGACCTTCTTTCCCGCTAAAGTTCACTCAGCTTTCCATCCTTCCGAGGTCGGTAAAATGAGTACCAGCATGCATGGACTGCTTAGAAGCGGCTGCCATTTGCCCCTGTATATGCTTCCAGTCCGCTAGGGGTAAATTGATCATTGTAAAGCGCCTTTGAGACGTTTGTGATAAAGGCGCTATATAAATGCACCACTTTACTTTTTTTACTTTAACAAAACAACAATCGGGTGTCTCGAAAACAAAGACCCCAAGACCCCACTGTTTTTTGGTCATGGCAACTTTTCTTATTCACCGCACAAATTTATGTTGTTTTCATGTCGCAAATTTCGTTGCTGATGGCAAGTGTTTTTTATTCTCAGTCAACACTTCCTAAAAACTTCCTTGTACTCTTCCTTAAACTGTGTATCAATATTTATTTACTTTTGCATCAATAGTTGTTTTGCATAAAGCAAGCTAACAAAATCATTCTGTACCTTACTTAGTTCGCAATTTTGAGCATTACATGTAAAATAAAATTTCTGCCCTATTTTCTATCAGCAAGTCATATATTTTGAGGTCTCCCATCCAGAATAATAATAATAAATAAATACTAAACCCCGCCGGACAGGGCTTAACTTCAGTGAACTTTTGTCATGGAAACTGTAAAATGCTCAGAGTACACGCTTAAACTTGATGTGAAAAAGAAGATGAACTTCATGTCAGCCTCCAAGCCAATGTTTGTCGATTCTCAATCTTTCTGGGTTTCTTATTTTACTAGTAACTACATGTCTTCTCAGGGGGTTATTTACCGAAGACACCTACCATGGCACTATAATAATTTACAATACCAAAACATTATCATGTACTATTAGAGCTACATAATTATTACGTCCTGGAAAACAAAACACAGAGCTCTCAGTTGACAGTTACGGAACGAAGCACTGTGTCAAGTTACTGCACTACCGCACGTACGCAATGCCTACCTATTTTTAGTCAAATGAAGTCGTTGGTTGTCTGAACAACGGACAACCCAGCCAAAAAAATTGAAAATGTATTACATATTAAGCAGCACCCAACTCACTCGACAGTTTTCTGTTGTCCATGTCGATAGGAGTATGAAGTTAACAATATTGTTAATCTGCTACAGTTGAGCATTTTCCCGTGTTTTGAATACCTGTGGCTTTTACAAAAAATTGTAAGATAGGAAAATTCACTTGTACATGTAGCTGGTGATGGAGATCAAAGATTCCATTTTAAAAATGCTGACAAAAAAAACACAGGCCCACACTTAGAACTACGGGACACTCAAGCTCCAATGCCATGCAATTGCATCTCAACACGGTGTGCATTTAATCGTAGGGGTTTCCCAAAGGTAATGGACAACCAAGCATTTATCAGGGCAACCAAATTTACAGGTTTAGTTGCTGGTCTTTGAAACAGGGACAGTCTGGAATGTTATTAATTGCCAGCACTGCTGTTATAGTTACCATGCTGTATTGCTTCCTTGTTCTAATACCCTTTCCATTTATGTCAAGAACACATTTTATTTATCGGGCTGAATTTGTTCTTATTATTATTTTATAAATTATGATGCTTTACGTGCCAAATTTCAACATGATGTTCTTAACTAGTCCACTTGTCTGTATATGCCTGCAGGTGTTTACTGTTACACTGTTACTAGTAACTAAAAATGCGAATTTCATCATGGAGTTGTACTGGACAATCCTCTTTATCACTGTATTAATTTAGTGCTTATTAGCGTTATTAATATTTTTGTGATTGGATGTTTATTTTGGCAAACCTCACTGATTTCCACATTGTTCAGAAGATTATCATTGATAATAAACAATAATCAAATAAATTATTTATTCAAATTAAAAGAAAAGAATCATCAAAAGGGTAATCCTGAGTGTAAAATTATGAATGGCAAATTAAGTAAATTTTTTACATACTGTAAAGTTAAGTAACATTCTACTCATACCATAAAATCTGCTGGGAAAATCTTTTCCTTGGAATCTTTGTGTGCTTTGTCCAAATGGTCTCTTCCAATACTAAAAGACCGTAAATTAGAATCCAGCTCAAGTGTTTTAAGTGTTGGTTCATCCTCAAAGATTTCTTTTGTCACCGCTGCTTGACTGACAAAAAATGTGTTAAACCAAAACTGAAACATCCTTTCCTACAAGAAATAAGACAGTATCATTAATCATGAATTCAAAACAAATTTGAACAGTTACTGTAACAAAAGAACACATCCCAGTCAATGTCACACACTTCAACAGCCTACTTGCGCATTGAGCATGTGATAAGATTGCCTTGCAGTGAGTGTTAATGGAAAGTTTTGAACTTGTTTTCCTGCCTTTGGGGCTCCTAAACCTTCTCACAACTTGAATGTACATTTTGTACTTATTGCAACTTAACGTTCTGCCAAAAGGCGACTTCAGTTTTTTTTATTTCAAGCCCTGGGATGAGACAACACTAGCACTCTGATGGACAAGGATAATGCTCTAAGGGATACCCGGTAAGCCCAAAAGTGACTAGACTTTTATGGACAATCATGAATCCAACTCCCAAGACTTTTGTCCAGGATTGTAGTTTGGTGATCTGGGAACTTCATTAAAAAAAACTTTAGTGTAGTTACATTGTATCCCACCTTTTTAAACACGTCTTTGTGAAAGAATTCTACTTTGACATCACCACAAATTGGAATTGGTTGGGTCAGGTCAAAAGCAAATCCTTCACTGGTTTTCTTTCCCTAAAACATGCAACAACTAAAAATCAATAATCAAGTAATTACATATAAACAACAAGAATAATAATGACGAACTTTAAGAGTCAAGTCTTCTAGCACTGGGGCACTACAAGGGGACAATGCATATTGAAATCAAATTGCATTAACTCAAATCAAGTCAAATGTTGGTTGCCAAGAGTTTTGTTAGCTATCCAAAGTACATTGCTTGCCTTAAGGGTTGACGACCGGGCACTTTAAGCCACTTTATTGTTAATGTGCCAACGTTGTTGATCACAGACAAACATTTTGCCCCAACATTCAGCAAAATGAAAAAGGTTGGCACAGCATTACCAACCAATACAACACAGTGGTCAACATGAATTACATGTAGCAGAGGCTCAGTTGACAATAACAACAATTACCTAGTTTATGGTTATTATTCAAAAGTAGTACATGTACCTGAATTCAATGAAAACACAATACTTCCTGGCATAAAGTTTTAAATTTTTACACAGATTAATGTAAGTACAGTATCACTTTTAATTATGCACATGTGGAGGTAATAGAGTCTATTTCAGATGTGAACCTTAAACTGTGAGGAATGCTGTGTCATTTTATGCTCATGGATTTCGGGTTTTAATACCATACCTCATTTGTTTTTGATTGGTATAACTTCACCTTCTGTTGCCAAATTATGTAAAATGGATCTGAAAGTAAGTAATCAGTTTACAATTAAGTTAATGTACATGTACAATAAACTTGTTTCAACAGAATTAACAAGATTATAAAAGGAATAATTAATAGTTACATTCGTAGAGCTTGGAGCTGTTAGTATTGCACTGCTGCATCTTCACAGCTCTTGAGTGTCAAAAAGTTGCAAAATATTTATTGTGCACAGGCATTATTTATCTGTAGGTAATTTTGTTGAATCTGAGTTTAATTTTTAATTATTCATGTACCTCTTCCATACCATCTGTCATGTCCCTGAAATACTTAACAATTATTTCATGAGCACGCGTTGGATATGAGATGGTAAATAGCCAACGAGGTGCTACGCGCCAAGTTGGCTATAACCAGTCTCATATCCAACAAGCGCGAATGGAATAATTGTTTTAATAAATTCCTTAAACTCTAAAAATTTGGAATTACGAAATACGAGTGAAAAAAGATGGAAAATCCGAGCGAAATTGAAAAAAACTTGACGAACATGCGATGTTGTGTAATAGGCTTGTGGTCAGACAGACGTAGGCTCATCACAAAAACATTTCTTGCTTTTTTGGCATCTTCTAAATGTCGGAATTGATCCAAAGTTTCTACAAAACAAGTTTTTTTCATTTTTGGCTTTATTCAGTGAGGAATTTGGCTTTCCGGTGAAAAAGGTTTTTAGCTCAGCAACGCTTAGTGCAATCATTTACCATATAAGGTCACACTAAGGTATATGAGCTGATAACCGAGATTGAGTGAACCAATCAGAGCACGCGAGATGCATTATCTGAGGTTGAAAATTTAATAAATGTAACTATGTCATGTTTCCCAAAAAAATTGCAGTCCCCTGATTCCCTATGAAATCTACAAATTCCCAGAAGAATTGAGTTCTTCTCCCGAAACAGGCCTTGTTACAGTTGTTACCCCCCGTAAGCTGTAAATGCATACAGCCCTGCCAGTTTTTACTTTAATTTGTCTTTATAGTGAATAAATTGTCTTTATAGTGGATTGTCATAACCCATGATCAGCTGGCTGTACATTGTACATCAGTGCTCGAAATTAGCGGTCATTAATTTTAAATTAGTTTTATTCAAAAAGGAAGACACAAAGTGGTTACCGTAATAACCCAACCACATTCACAGCACCATATTGTGTACAACTAGTTTAATGTACAGAATACGTCTAGGCATGCAATGCATACAAAACCTCTGTTGATACTACACTTACTACAAGTGGTGTTTTGGAATGAAGGTGCAGGCGACATTTCAAAGCTTTTGAGAAGCACCATCGTTCGAGTGTATTTCAGCTCATGCCTTAATAAATGGTTGTAATACAGAACATATCTCCTCTGGCTTGGAATTGTCACTCCTTTAGCATTTCTTGTGCGTGCATCACCATAGTACTTGAGTGCCTCTGTGCTTTCAGAGAAGTGGTTGTTGTGAAGTAAATAAGAGCAAATCATGACACCAGTCCGTCCCTAAGGAGTAAAAAATGCAACAAACATTGCCATGTATTGTTAAATAACACTACTTCCAACACTACTTTTCCCAACAAAGTCAAAACTAAAAAATAAGCTTGGTGGACACACAAGAAAACATATGCCACCAAACTACCCCATTTTCAGCACCTGTGAATGTTGTTTTAAAAGACCTGAACTCACCAAGCCCTTTGAGTTAAAAAGAACAAGTGGGAGAACTATTAATTTTTTCAATAGTCAGTTCTGTTGTGAGGAGGTCAAATGTTCAGAACACTTTTCAGCAATTTCAATGCACTTATTTTTCAAGGTGGAAGCATTAAAATGTGAAAATTCGTTTCTATTTCCCATGAGGAGAATTTTGAATTCAAACATTGATTCAGAAGCGACTTTTCCTGTCCATGTTATACAAGTAGTGGTCCATGCTTTTAGCTGTGCACAAACATGTAAACTGTATCGAGGTATGGATGCACTTGAAACGTTTTGAGACACTCAAGAGGTTATAGTTCCTCTCAGGTATCACCTTGAGCAACTCTTAATAAGCTTCTGCTGTGCTCTCAAAACTTTCAGCATTTATCCATAATACTCGATAATTATAATAATGAACACTAAACGTGAACCAATTGTTAATTATCAAACTTCTATGACGCTGATGAATGAAAGGTGTATTATTTTGATATTGAGTGGGGAATAGTGCAGAAAAAGAAAACTAGCCTGGGGATACTTGGAACATATTAATTTCAAAATTTAGGGTATTGGTCATCATGCTAAAATTCTTCTTCTATCATCGATCTTTTTTGTGGGTTTTCACCAAATTAATGTTGTACTATATGGATGACCTGCAACCTGTTGTTGTTCCATATAATTTTATTATATTACCTTGCCAGCTTTGCAATGAATGAAAGCTACATTTTCCTCATCTTCCTTCAGAAAGAAATCCACATCATCACAAAATGGTCTAATCAGCTCAAAAGGAGGTGCATTGTGGTCATCGAAAGGATACGTGGCCACTGAGGAAAATTAAAAGAAAAATTCAATCAGGTTGGTTGGAGCAATAGACTCTTGTGCAAGGATTAGCTGGTGGGTTCAACCTTATCTATACCCCCCCCCCCCCCCCCACCACAACACCAGCAGCCAGGTGATCTGATGATCAGCTCCCAATGTCAGTTGCTTCATAGCTCAATTGGTTAGAGCGTCGCACCGGTATCACGAGGTCACGGGTTCAAACCCCGTTGAAGTCCTGAATTGTTCAGGCTTCTTTATGCAATTGCGAAAATTGCATTCATAACTGCGAGGATCATAGGCATTAGGTGTTGTTTTCCAAACTCCCTGCAGTATTGCCATCGCCAAAACTCAACAGATCATTACCTGTCTACCACATTTCTCGTTACTGAATGAACATTCAAGTAGCCTCGGCAAGATCTAACCTCGCTTTTGCCATGTTGAATTCGAAAATAAGGCTGCACAAGGTTGTGGGATACGGCTTCAAAATTTTTCTCCCCAGTCCTCCAAATTACGTCACCAGATCACCTAGATAGCTTCACTTGATATGTACAGTACATGTATCGTATCATGAGAAAAAATTGCAGCCCTGATGCCTGGGTTCCGGGGATTGCCAGCCATTGGACTTTTTCTTGGTCCAGGGGCTTGCTGGCCAGCTTCCATTGGAAGCCCTTGGACATCCCAGGCACCCAACCTCCATTGCGCGATGTAGTTGTTGATCTCACTTCATACAGAGTCGAATCTATGGGTGCGTCTCTTAGAAGGGAAAGTACTAACTAACAGTCAGTAGCCCAACATTGTAATCACCATTAAATTGAAAGATCCAGCCTACTTTATGTATTACTATTACTACATGTTACATGTAACTTGTTAATGTTCACTGACCTCTGTTCTGGAACTTGGCAGGATCATAATGCCTTTCGGAGCACCTGAGAACAACAAACACATTTAATAATATTATGTAGCTGCACAATGCAAGCATTCAAACACTGCAATCTTTTGGCAAGTTACATGGCGAAGAAAAACCACTTCCCTTCATTGTATAAAGACGAAACTTGGTCAACTTATACTTCTGGAAGGTAGCGATCGATTGGGCCAACAAAAGAGGTATGTGACAATTTGATTGTAGAAGCACTTTATAATTAAAGGGTTGCATTCTGTCAACGACCTTGGAAGAGATTGTACATGTACTATTGTTACTCACAAGTTGTACACTTTGTAATGATCCTTGTGTCTTGCCTCCAGAAATCTAGGAACAGTAAAGAAGACAAGAAACTTAAATAATAATTTCACTACTGGCTGGACGTGACCAGTACTATCCAAGTCATGGAAGTATACGGTAGATTACAACAATCTTCATGTTTCAAGTTTCATATTTATTTTTTGAAAACAAATTTATGTTTGCAATTATTATTACCAGTATATGCTAGAAACGAGTGGCAGTGCTAATTGAGGGGTGGAGTGTAGTGACATAAATGAGACAGGAAACTTACAGGGCACAAAATTAGGATAAAAGGAACTCATTGATACAAAATGTGATTACAATATAGACAGTCAACAAACACAAGTTATATAGCTACATAAATAGAGGATACTTCACGGAGGCAAGAAGATATGAATTTTATGTTCGAGTGACAAGAACATTATCTTATCAGGGAGCACAGCAAATGAGTAGTTGTTGTTGTTATTGTTGTTGTTGTTTATATTATATGGACAATAAAATACACATGGTAGAGATTGAAAAGATTAAAGCAGGGTTTAATACAATACTGGGTGTTAAAGGCCCAACTTCACCCAAAAGTCATTGCAGTCGTTTGCTTTTGTTTTTCAAATGACGACTTGTCCAAATACGTGATGTGATTGGCTAAAGGCACTTAGGCGAATCACGCGGGAAACAACATGTCAGATATTTAGGTAATTTCGTGTTACACAAAATTCAGTCACGGTGCACAATGACTTTTGAGTGAATGTGGGCCTTTAATTAATAGAAACAAAAAAAGGCGGGAATTGTGATGTTGTTGGTCAATATGACCACTCGTGTTTACATATGAAAATTATACCACTTGGTTCCTGGATGTGGTGCTCCTTTATACTATAACTCCTCTAAATGTTTCATTAATAATTTACAATGATCTTTAGCTGCTGGTTCTACTGTTGCATTGTGTGCAATTTCCCCCCCCCCCCCCCTCCCAGCCCAGCCTTCTCGCACCTTCATCACTCGAAATCTTGCACTCTCCGCAACAACAGAACTTCCAGCTATGCAGGCTAAAGACTTTGATGCTGCCTGTCCTCTATCAGCTACTAAGGACCCTAAGATCTACAACAGCGACTTCAACGAAAACGTCACCTTAAAATATCACTTTGCTTTATCAAAATTCTTTTGCGGTTATTCTATCTCGTTCACTTCTTACAATTTGGGAGAAGTATATCATAAAAATAAATTGGTACGAGCAGTTACAAAGTCAAAATAGAGAATGAAAGATTCTCTGTTGCATGCTCATGATGTCGTCAAAATCTCAAATTTGATAATTTCACGTCGTCCTTATGCAGAGTACTGCATGAATCCATCCTAAAATCCGTGCTGCACGTGCAGCATGATTATTTATGCTCTTTTAACCAATGATATTATTGTTTTGCGCCGTTGTTGTTGCCGTTGCCGTCGTAAAATCTTAAGCTCCCTACTGTAATGCTAGGATTTGTCTACAATGTTCTAAGCTCACTACTGGTAATTTACCTTATGACTTCTTCAATATGATTTCTGTAAACTCCTTCAAGATTCTCAGATGGGAATCCCATAGCAACAATGTTTGGTTTGATGTCTTTGGAAAGGTTTACAAGTTAAAGAAAATTCATATCTTTATCTGTTTGCAGTAGTTAAATGTTAACCTTCTAAGAGGGCAACTCAACCCATTGATCCCTGACAGTGACATTGTCTAATGCCAGACGATTTTACTCGTCATGTCCCCATTAAGATTTCACTGTCTGAAGTCAGAGATTTTACTTAACAATAAATTGGGTCCAACCCCTTAGGTACATATACGTTAACAACGATACTATATCTTAACTCATGACCCAATAAACACTGTCTAACTCCAGAAGATTTTACTTGTCAAATAGGGAATCCCTTGTTCATGAAAGAATTCAATATTACAAGTATAACTTTGAAGCAAGGCAGTGGAGGCAGCCTGTCCAGTGATTTGGGCTCTGTATTTACATACAGATACTCTGTGATAAATCACACCTGTAGTTACTCTGGGATTAAATTCAATTCTGATTACCAACTGGAGTTGTCTTCAGTGGTGTAAAATTACACTCCACAACAGTTTGTTAATTCCGGAACGGTTGTTGTACACGCACTCTCATCAGTGAATAGCTGTGTTTAGATGAGAGAAGCATGGCTGACATCACACAAATGTTGATTGGTTATGTGAGCATGTATCAAGAAAATCTGTTTCACTCAAGAAGTAAAAAAAAAACCAGCATTTTCCTTCATTTATCGAATTATCTTTGACAATTACGCAAGCCCTCCCCTGCGTCTCGGGTTTGCATAACTGTCTCGAATTCGTTCAACTCCTCCTCGTGTTTAAATGAGGCTATGGAAACACGGAAAATGTCCTCTATTTCTTAAATGGAGAATGAACTTTACTTATTAAGTGTCAATTGTATTTAGTGTTGGGGCACTAATAATTATTGGGGAAACCTGAAGGGCCCAGAGAAAAGCCTCTTGGGGGAGCCGAGTAGAGAACCAACAAACTCAACCCACATGTGACACTAGGTCTATAAATCAACCCAACTACGTACATTGATGGAAGGTTAGAGCTCTCACCAGTGCACCATTCCTGCACCCTAAACATTGCACCCTGAATAGAGTGTTTATTTAAATTATAAATTTCAGTAAACAGTCCCATAAGCTAAATGGGAGATAAGTTATTTACTTTCCTTTTTTAAATGTCTTCTTGTTTCAAAACAAAGTACTCATTGTGTAAAGGGGGTAGTTTCTAAAGAAACTGTGTTGCTGGGTCGGTGGGGAAGAAGTATACAAAAATTTGGTTTTATCAACGGAGTTGATAATGTAAATTGGCCACTGTACAGAGATTCTAAAAGCTGAGGTTTCGAGCGTTAGCCCTTCGTCAGAGCAAAGGGCTAACGCTCGAAACGTCAGCTTTTAGAATCTCTGTATTTACATTATCAACTCCATTGATAAAATCAAATTTTTGTATACTCATTGTGTAGTCTATTGATTTCTTCATTGTTACATCAGTCAACTGTGTGTAAAGCCCCGTGCAAAAGGGGACAACAGTTTTAGGAGTTGTTAAGTCTGTTTGCATGAGGCTCAAGACAGTGTACTTCGTTGACCATTCTTTTGTTTAAGTTCTATCTTTCACCTTCAATATAATGTATTAGCTAAATATTCGTGACGTGTGTAATCCTAATTACCAGATTACCTGTAGCTTTCATCAAAGGCAATTATGTTCATCAAATATTAACCTAATTAAAGTTAAACGTCATTCAAAATTGAAAACTGAAGATTTAGAAGACTTTGGTGAAAATGAAAGTTGAAATCAGCTTGGACATTTAATAAATCTTAAAATGCTCCGAAATATAGCCGGAAGCTGAAATCACAACTTAGAAACCAAACATGGATTTCTGTACACTGTATTTGATCTCCAAGTAACAAAAGCAATAACTGGGATAATTTCACCACATAAAGTACCATGATATCTCACTTGCTGACGTTATGCAACGACAGATAAAAGAGATTGATCAACTGCGATTTCCTAGAATGACCATGAAATCATTAAAATAAACCAAGGTTTTCCAGTGCATTCGTAAAATCATGTGAATAATTGTTTTCGACGAGAAACTGACCTTGAAACTTTGCGTTCCATAGGCCTTGAGCGTTAGGCTTCAACTGGGAAACATGATCCCAAATAAAAGGTAAAAGACCACGAAATTACTATAATAATATGACTGAACTTTGCTTTGATGCTGAAACGAACGCGAAGCAAATTATTGTTTGTGCGATAATTTAACTAAGTCAAATGGATATATATCCCGACAATTCCTTCCCAAACAAGGATACATGTTAAATCTAGATCAAACCCATACTCCTGAAATCGCCGCTTCTTCTTGCTAACGAGAGCTTTGAAGTACGACATAGCTTCAACACTAGGTCGAAAAAGTGACACGTACCACCAGAATAAATCCTCTTCGCAAAAGGGCCACAGTTCTTTAGCTTAAGCCTCGCTTCCACTGATTCATATCCTGTGACTCGGATATAAGTCAGTAAGTCTGGAATAGTGAAATATCCTTTGCAATCAACAGAGATCGAGCTAAATACGAAGGAACAAAAAACACACTCTCTACCATGTTCGTTGCATGCCGAAGGTCTCTTGCCCAAATAAGGTTGGAAGACAGGAAACTGGGGAGAATCCCGTAAATCCTCGTAAAGACCCGTGTACTGCCTTCAAATTGTTCAAAAAGGATACAAGTTAAATCGAGATCAAATCCGCCTTCGGTAAAACGGATTTTTTGCTTGCTGACTCGGTGTTTTAGAAATTCGAGAATGGATCTCATGTGGATCGCACAACTAGACAGAACAAAAGAAAACAAAGTCAAGCGAAGTTAAAAGTCAAAATGTCTAAATGATATCCGCTTAGGATATTTTTAGTATCTATTACTTGACACTCTTTGCCTAGAACTTTCGTTTCTAAAATTGACTCGCGTCCTTGCTAAGGGTAACGACGTACGTCAACCGCCAAGATGCCAAAAGTGCAGCACGCAGTAACATAATTTTAATCACGAAAACTTCTTTGTCAGCTGGTATTTTAACCAGCAGGCCTTGCTCTCGTTAACTGATGTACATTGCAGCCGGACTTCTATTTTGAATTCTTTCATTCATCAGGCCCGAGTTGGTCGACGTATGGTTACCATGAACCTATAGGTTTTGATATCTCTTAACCAACGGTTAGCGCTAACCAGGCTTCGAGCAACCGTTCCCTGCTGTCAAGCACAACCGACTGAGAAAGAAGATTAGCTCAATTGAAATATATATATATTTTTTAAATCTAATAACGAGGAGCAAAAAGCCGATTAATCTAAATCGCAAAACGTTTGTCACGGCGGTCGAAAGTAAAATTGTCATTGAAAAACCCTTAGCGGTGCAGTTAGGATAGTAGATAAAGCCCCTGAATAGACATGCATTTTCGATTAAGATCTGTTGAACAACCCAAAAAATTCAGTAACCGGCGGTATATTACCTTAATCCAGAAGAACACCGTGTTCTCTCAGAGATTGGGGCTACTCGAGTTTCCATCATCAACTAATTCTGTACGCAATTGTTTAGAATTCGAAGTACTTTGGGTGATAATGGTCCTATGTCGATTTCACTCGAAATATATTCATCCTTATAACAAGGGTTTTTTTCTATAAAAGTCGTGTAGCTATGACGAAACTAGAGGTCATCTGTCTAAAATAGTTTGGATAAGAAACAAATGCATTGATGAAGTGACAAAACTTCCGGTTTAGCACGGGTCCCAAATGTTACCAGTTTAGCTCGACATCCGGTGTCCTTTCAGTCTCGCAATTTCCTCTTTACCAGGTTCCCCTTATAAGGAAAAAATAAGGTAATGTGTGCACCAACAAATAGAGCTGATGCTGACACTAACTAAAGCCAAAATATTCGAGCTTGAACGTTTCCATTGGTCAGTCAACTGTAACGGTCAGTACTAAATTAATTCCCTCATTAAAGACCACTTACTTTTCATTCCATTCGGACGGTCAGAAAGGTGGAAGAAAAAATATGATCGACTTGGGACAAAAAATTAACAGATTCTGAGTGGAGGCCGGGTATCCGAGATTTTACCATCCAGGACTCGCACGTCACCAGAAACGTCATTAAACGTTTTACATTTCGGAATTTCCTCTGTATGTGATTATTCCACTTTTGTTGAAACTGACCGAACTATCCAGAAACTGAATTGGGAGAACGATCCCCAAACTAAGACAGCAATTGAAAATATGCAGTCATGCGTCCAAGATTTCCTTGGAACTCGACATTCAGTCATTACGTAGTTTGCTGGGCTGCTGCATGGGAAATTATCAACCTGCTATAATTAAATAGTATTGTTTAGTGGAGCTGTTGATGTCTTTGCGTCCGTGGAAGATCGTATGGTCCTTATTATTTTTTATACCGGGAAAAAGCTTACCGGGTGCCACACAGAAGCGCACACTGGCAGATACGTTGGTGTATTGAATCGTACTCGGCTCCAAAAGCTCAGTGAAAATTACCAGCAGTTACCGTCTGCCGAATTGAATCCTCCTCTTGTAAGACGTGACTGAGCGTGTTTATGCCTCTCTCGTAGCAACTGAATTTTTCTCATTTTATACCAAATTTTCTCGGAGATTTCTTATGCAAAACGTGACGATGCGAGAACGCAGGAGCGAAACCGATTTAAAAACTGAAAGTCATGATTCGTGCTTGTCTTGCGTGGGTCGCGCACCATATATTTCAGTTTACAAGAATCTTTGTGGTCTTATTTAAACGGCTTGCCATACATATTTATTTGGCACACCGTACTGAAAGCAAATCGACTCATACGTTGGTTTTTGAGGAGACGGGAAGACTGGATTACCCAGAGAAAAAGTTCTTGGAGCAGAGAGGAAAACCAACAAACTCAACCCACAATGTGTTACACCGGCCGAGTCTAGGAATTGAACAAGGGTCACATCAAGATGCAAGTTGGTGTGAAGCAAGTGCTCCCAGCACTGCACAAACCTTTTGCTCACAAAGAAACTTATTTTTCAGAGAATATTTGTTTCTCAAGAAACCCACAATCTTAAAAATCTTGGGTGAAGAACTGATCCATTTCCAGATTTTCTAAATAAACGCAACTTTTGTCTTAGGCTTGTTTCAGCTCGTTCGGCTTTGCGTTTCACTGAATTACGAAAAAAATCCCCTTTGAGAGAAGATATTTTAAGAAGCTTTAGACTTCGCAGGTTCCTCTTTTATTAGCTACAAAGTCGTTTGACAATCTTTTCCCCTTTTCAATCTGTATTGATTTGGAAATTTTGACTGACAGCTTACCGCGTTTCTGATTGGTCGATGACGAATGCGATAGATGGTACGGAAGTTACATATAACAAATAAAACAGCGTATGAACTTGCTCGTGCATTTGGTGATTTATGGTCATTCGTGATGTTTTGAAGGTCTCAAATCGAACTCGTCTCCGGCTCTTGCAATTTCGAGAACTTTCAAAACATCACTCGTGCCCATAAATCACGAACAAATGCACTCACGTTCATTACGATTTCGTTTACAAATGCTTTGGGACCGCATTGAACGCAATTTTTAAATAATGAAGCTCCACTTCATTCTCGTCCCTGGATGCAGCGATTGCGATTTTTTCGAGCAGCACCGGGAATATCTTCTGGTTTGGTTCGAACCAGGAAGTCCACGAATCGTGAATTTGCGGCTTTTCTTCGAGGTCTCAGAAATTTGTTGTCATGTGTCCCACTAAGGCGCAGCCGATAAGTCGGAAGTGTCACCCGCCCCAACCCCCCTTAGGGAGGACACAGCAAGTTACTTCCACCTTGGCCTCCCTAAGGTGGGTTGGGCGAGGAGACCGGCTGACACTTCCGACCAACGTATGGTCAAATTGCATTTGGAACACCGCATATTTTGAAACTGATCTCCAACAGCTTCTTACTAACCAAGCACGAGGGCCGTACTGGGGAATATTGGCCCGAGGTCGTGGCGCGAGGTCCGTACAAAAACGACTGAGGGCCAATATTCCCCAGTACGGCTCGAGCCAGCACGGTTAGTAAGTAGTTTATTATATGGCTTTTTAATTACCTTTTGCTTTGTTTTTGCAAGCCCGTAATCGGCTCGTGGGCATTACGGGAGAATAATGCCCTACAATTCAGTCACAATTAGCCAATCAGAGCGCGCGTTATATCGCCTACAAACACAAGCCATATAATAATAACAGAAACCCACAAGGGTTGAAACGTGTAACGGCCCCTTGTATTCTGGGAAACAACCTTGTGACTATGCAATTTGCTAAGTACCATATTTGGAACAACAAATATGGTACTTAGCACTGAAACATTCAACCAATCAGTTCGCACTGAATATTCGGAAGCTGTGAACGCGCGTTACACGTTTCAACCCTTATGGGTTTCTGATAACAATCAATAATGCAAATTTTACTTCTTTTAAAAAACTATATGAGTTATCACAACTCAGGTAAACTTGGCCGAATCAATCAGTTTACAAATATTCACACTTGAAAAGCATTTTAGAAACCACCAAAGATTCCCAAGGTTTTCAGTAATAGATTTGTCAAAACCAGTCAACTGATAGAAACCCACTAGAACTTCGACAATGCCGGGGTCCCATTACTGATTATTTGTAGTGATTTTATACGGCTGAATTCAAATATTATTTAACAGTGTAGCTGAATTTAATTTGTCGAAAGCAACAATTTGGAACAAAAACTACAAAAACATTCGAGTTATTTGAAAACCGACTATGATCCAAAGGAAAGAGGGTCATTTAAAGTCATTCAATTACACACCCGCATTGCGGAGACGTTTCTAGACCAACATTCCTCCTTGCATGGCCTGCGCGGAGTTGTATTTAATTTCTTATGCCCCATTGTAACTTTTAATAGGCACATGGATACCATCAAAACAACAGGATCGTTAACCAGTAATTCCCAGTTCTTTGCCTTGCGGTTTCCATTCATGCAGTTTGCCGATTCTGAGATGCATTCGACGTCACATCTCTGGTAACATTTCTCTCCCTACTTATTCTAGGCATCAACCTACTCTTTTCTGCTCCCAACCAGAGAGATGACGGTTGAAATTCAGTCCACCTCGTTTTACTATATATTCAGCTTCTTGTTGTAAGAAAAATAAATAAACATTACTTTTCAGTGGCCGAATTAACTCCGTGATGAATCTTGGGTTGGGCGAGGAGACCAGCTGACACTTCCGACCAACGTAAGGTCAAATTGCATTTGGAATGTCCACAGCTTACTACCGCATATTTTGAAAACTGATCTCCAACATTAATCAATAATGCAAGTTTTACTTCTTTTAAAAAACTATGAGTTATCACAACTCAGGTAAACTCGTCCGAATTAATCAGTTTGCAAATATTACTCTTGAAAAGTATTTTAGAAACCACAAAGATTGCCAAGGTTTTAATAGATTTCTCAAAACCAGTCAACTGATGGAAACCCACTAAAATTTCGACAATGCCCGGGTCCCAATACTGATTATTTATACATGTAGTGATTTTATACCGCTAAGTTCAAATATTATTTAACAGTGTAGCTGAATTTAATTTGTCAAAAGCAGCAGTTTGGAAGAAAAACTACAAAAACATTCGAGTTATTTGAAAACCGACCATGATCCACAGGTACTAGAGCGGGTCATTTAAAATCATTACACACCCGCATTGCGGAGTAGTTTCTAGACCAACATTCCTCCTTGCTTGTACTGCGCGGAGTTTTTTTTAATTTCTTATGACCCATTGTAACTTTTAATAGGCACATGAAAACCATCAAAACAACAGGATCCTGAACCAGCAATTCCCAGTTCTTTGCCTTGCGGCTTCCATTCAGTTTGCCGATCCTGAGATCCATTCGAGGTCACGTCTCCGGCTGTCCGGTAACATGTCTCTCCCTACTTATTCTAGGCATCAACATACTCTTTTCTGCTCCCACCCATAGAGATCACGGTTGAAATTCAGTCTTCCTCGTTTTACTATATATATATATATATATATATATATATATATATATATATATATTCAGCTTCTTGTTGTAAGAAATAGATAAACATTACTTTTCAGTGGCCTAATAACTCCGTGATGAATCTTAAATCTTGAGCAGGCAATTTTAAAAGGTGTTTATACTCAAGACAAAGTCATCCCAGTACCCGTACCACCCATCCTGGAGATTTGCTATCCCATATACATATACACGTCCAACCTACTCCTCCTTCCCTACTAAGCTACATGGTAAAAGCTCCTTCCTACAACACCCATCGCAATAGTTCAAATCCTTTTTTGAACTGTTTTGATATCCTACTTTGCAAATTCACGAACTATCAATGTTCCTATCTCAGCGGTTGTCTCTAGAAGGTTCGGGTACGAAAGCTGTGGTCTTGTCTTCGTAAAGGACAAAATCCATTGCTCGACAAGGATCAAGGGGTTCCTTGGGGCTTAACAAAGCCGCTTCAACATTGTGATTTTCTTCTCTCCTTGAAAATATACGTAGTCTCGCAGCTTCTCGTTACTGACCTCAAAGAATGGTAAAAAAGTCGGACAACGCCAACTCATTGATCTCCTATGATGCCATTTGTGCTTCTTTCAGGTTCTGTACTCTATAAAAGGGTAGAAGCGCCATAAAGTACTTGCGAATCACATCTGCTTCATTTTTAAGTTCGTAAGCTAAGTTATTCGCCCAGAAGAAAGGCAATTGTGCAAAATAATAAGAATTCTTCACATTAAGGGGAGTAAGTCCACCCTTGGAATCTGTACATGAAACTGATTGACAATCCGAAATACCCCGCCAACTTTCGACGGTCGCGGGGTATTTCGGTGTGTCGAGCAGTAACCTCCGCTCGAGTATGAGGCGTGAAAACTTAAGATGAGATTTGAATGTTTTGTTCCATTGAGTTTGCTTTCCCTTCCATTTGTGTTCAGCTGCCACAGGCAACGGAGGAACATGTGCGTTTTTTCTTCCTGCCTTTTGTTTTCTTCCCTTGATATCGCCGGATGTAATCACCCAGTTCCGCATGTTCGAAATCATCAAGATCACTTTGTATTCTGCTTAGGCTGGGCTGATCGAAGTCTTCAATCAAAGGGAATCTTCCTCGAGGACTAATTGTCTCAATCAATTCCCAGTCCCCCAGTTCCAGCTCATCGGAGTACATTTTGCTGGAGCCTGGCTTACTCTCCTCTTGTAAATTGAATATTTCTTACGCAAAACGTGACGATGCGAGAACGCGGGAGCGAAACCGATTTAAAAACTGAAAGTCATGATTCATGCTTGCTTTGCGTGGGTCACGCATTATATATTTCAGTTTACAAGAATCTGTGTAGTGTTATTCCAATTGAGGTGTTTCACAAGGATCAGGGCCGTGGCAAGGTTTTTTCCAAATATTAGTTTTGCTTTCATGGTTGGTGAATACTACGCCTGAAAACCTCATTACACAGTGCACATAATCCGCATAAGAGAATAATGAACTTAATTTTTAGTGTCAAGTGTTTTTTATTTAGCGCTAGGGGCATTTATTTGGCACACCGTACTGAAAGAAAATCGAATCATACGTTGGTTTTTGAGGAGATGGGAAGACTGGATTACCCAGAGAAAAAGTTCTTGGAGCAGAGAGGAAAACCAACAAACTCAACCCACAATGTGTTACACCGGCCAAGTCTAGGAATTGAACAAGGGTCACACTGGTGGGAAGCAATTGCTCACTGCACTGCACAGTCAAACCTTTTCCTCTCAAAGAAACTTGATTTTCAGAGAATATTTGTTTCTCAAGAAACCCACAATCTTAAAAATCTTGGGTGAAGAACTGATCCATTTCCAGATTTTCCAAAGAAACGCAACTTCTGTCTTAGGCTAGCCTGCGAACGCAGACGTATTTCTGGGGGACCGCCGGAAATACGTCTGCGTTCGCAGGCTAGTCTTAGGCTTGTTTCAGCTCGTTCGGCTTTGCGTTTCACTGAATTACGAAAAAAATCCCCTTTGAGAGAAGATATTTTAAGAAGCTTTAGACTTCGCAGGTTCCTCTTTTATTAGCTACAAAGTCGTTTGAAAATCTTTTCCCCTTTTCAATCTGTATTGATTTGGAAATTTTAACTGACAGCTTACCGCGTTTCTGATTGGTCGATGACGAATGCGATAGATGGTACGGAAGTTACATATAACAAATAAAACAACGTATGAACTTGCTCGTGCATTTGGTGATTTATGGTCATTCGTGATGTTTTGAAGGTCTCAAATCGAACTCGTCTGAGGCTGTTGCAATTTCGAGAACTTTCAAAACATCACTCGTGCCGTACTCGTCGTGCCCATAAATCACGAACAAATGCACTCACGTTCATTACGATTTTCTTTACAAATGCTTTGGGACCGCAATGAATGCAATTTTTAAATAATGAAGCTCCACTTCATTCTCGTCCCTGGATGCCGCGATTTTTTCGAGCAGCACCGGGAATATCTTCTGGTTTGCTTCCAACCAGGAAGTCCACGAATCGTGAATTTGCGGCTTTTTTTCGAGGTCTCAGAAATTTGTCGTCATGTGTCCCACTAACGCGCAGCCGAATTTGACATAAGTCGGAAGTGTCACCCGCCCCAACCCCCCTTAGGGAGGACACAGCGAGTTACTTCCGCCTGGGCCTCCCTAAGGTGGGTTGGGCGAGGAGACCAGCTGACACTTCCGACCAACGTAAGGTCAAATTGCATTTGGAATGTCCACAGCTTACTACCGCATATTTTGAAAACTGATCTCCAACATTAATCAATAATGCAAATTTTACTTCTTTTAAGAAACTATGAGTTATCACAACTCAGGTAAACTCGTCCGAATGAATCAGTTTACAAATATTCACTCTTGAAAAGCATTTTAGAAACCAGCAAAGATTGCCAAGGTTTTCAGTAATAGATTTGTCAAAACCAGTCAACTGATAGAAACCACTTGAACTTCGACAATGCCGGGGTCCCATTACTGATTATTTATGGTGATTTTATACGGCTGAATTCAAATATTATTTAACAGTGTAGCTGAATTTAATTTGTCGAAAGCAACAATTTGGAACAAAAACTACAAAAACATTCGAGTTATTTGAAAACCGACTATGATCCAAAGGAAAGAGGGTCATTTAAAGTCATTCAATTACACACCCGCATTGCGGAGACGTTTCTAGACCAACATTCCTCCTTGCATGGCCTGCGCGGAGTTGTATTTAATTTCTTATGCCCCATTGTAACTTTTAATAGGCACATGGATACCATCAAAACAACAGGATCGTTAACCAGTAATTCCCAGTTTTTTGCCTTGCGGCTTCCATTCATTCAGTTTGCCGATTCTGAGATGCATTCGAGGTCACGTCTCCGGTAACATTTATCTCCCTACTTATTCTGGGCATCAATTACCAAATCTTTTCTGCTCCTAATTAGAGAGATTGCGGTTGAGATTCAGTCCACCTCGTTTTACTATATAT
>NC_090892.1:13541876-13546876 GCF_036669925.1 Montipora capricornis | reverse complement strand
TCGACGGAAAGTAACGAGCAGTGAAAGTGGTAGAAGAAATGGATGGACTTTCTGAAAAAAAAAAAAAAAAAAAAAAAAAGGACAAAGACATTAAAAAGTCATGGCTGAACAGACTGTCAGATTTGGCAGAGAGGCCATTAATATATGATAGTCAAGGTCCGGCGTGGGAGGTCGATAACCCCGGTGTGGGAAATCCATAACTAATTCTGTCTCGGTGGAATCTGCCGGTTAAACTTATTGACTGGTTAAATGTATTGACGTGAACTCGGTGGCGCAATTTTGCGGCAAAGTTTAAGTCCCCCGCAGTCACTGTGTTAAAAAAACCAAAAAATCCAAAATAAAAAAAACAACAATAACAATCTAAGCATTAAAACAAATGTTTATATTTGAAGTGAGGGTTATAGTTTGAAGTGAGGGTTTCCAACATAAGAGGTTTCATAGGAAAAGTAGCATTTGCACTGCACCCTGGACTCTTTGAACACACTTTTTCGCGGACTAAATGTTCACATGCAAACATGTTCCACACCTGTGACGTGTCATCCCACGTGATCCCAAAACGCCGCTTTTTTAAAAATGGCTGCCGGGTTGCAAAGATAAAAATTCATAAAAAAAACTCAGTTTTTAATTTCAGACCGTAATTTTTTTTTGAAAACCTTTTCTTATCAAGGAAGGCATACGAAAAATACGTAAAAAAAAAAAAAACCAAGAAATTTTGGTGAGAGTTACCCTTTAAGCAGTTGTCTCAGTTGTCTCCGGACAGGGGCCCGTTTCTCGAAAGTCCCGAAACTTTACGGGCCATTTTCGAGTGTCACAATTCCCTCTGTATCTCAAGAACGGAGGGGATTTAAGTCGTCAAACTTCTCATCCAGTTTGCTTTTTGTTACCTTGAAAATATTTTACAAGATCGGCGTTCCTGGACAAGCGGTTGGCAAATTCACAAATGGCTTTCCGGGCCCGAAAAGTTTTCGGGACTTTCGAGAAACGGGCCCCAGGGCCGAAAAATTCAGGTGGCTTTAACGGGTTTCAAACCCATGACCTCTGGGCCCTTATTTTTTTGAGCTATGAGAGAAGGTCAGCTTATTAGAAAACCAATAATCAAGATGGTTTCTTATGGTCAACGAGCTTTTAGCTACGCCGGACCGGAACTCTGGAACACCGTACCAGAACATATAAAAAACTCTAAATCAGTAAATGACTTTAAAAAAAATTAAAAACCTACTTTTTTCAATTAGCATTTAAATAACTTGTATTTATATAAACATCTATCAGTCCATATGATTAGAGCAGTATAGGTAGTATATTTTTACTGATATACATATTTTTATAGATTTCCGTATACATATAACTTTTTTTACCTTATTGTAAGCGCATTGAGATTTTAAATGCGCCTGTAAGAACTTTCTTTATTATTATTATTATTATTATTATTATTATTATTATTATTTATTATTATTATTATTATCATTATTATTGTGCTCATGTGTTCCCGCGAAAAGGACTCAAATGCCTATAGCTATAACAAACAATTGCTTAAATTGTGCTGACGAGTGCAAGGACCACTCCATTGGTGCAAAACGCATGATGTAGATTTCACTCAGTCGTTGATTTAAGTTCGGTGAAGATTGAATTCTAAAATTGACCTTTGAAATTAAGAGTGCGTGATCTCACCCGTAGGAATATCCTTAGAAAATGGACGTCCGTCAGAATTTATAACACTGGTCATCAGAATCAGCAAAGCGACACCACGTTGTGGGCAGCGGTTTGTCATCCTAAAAGAGCAGTAGAAAAGATCAATCATCACTGATCGTCGAAGCAAACCAGTTCAGTCCACTTTGTATCTTCTCGCGGAACCTTCATAGCTCCGAGGTCATGTAGGGCAGGTAATGATGTAGGCCTACGGTCTCTATTTTTTCTCTCTAAAACCTCGAAAATGGTTTAATACTCACGTTAAAGGTGCTGTTTATTAATAGCCGCTATTGAATGTATGATCTGTTCTTCGAAAGTTTATCGAAATTCACAGTGTTTTTCTAACCTCCAAAACAAACGCCTAGTCGTAGTGCGATCAACATAGCTTAGAATAAACAATTGATGACTCTGCCGTACGTAATAGACGGATCTATCGCGCGCACTTACCGTATTTTCCCATAGAGTTCGCCCAAAATTTTGCCTAAGCCATTCGAACGACTTTGTTCTTCGCGTAAAATGATGAAAAATTCTTCTCCCTTCCCCAGAGGATCTCTCTTCCCTTGCACCCTCTCTGACGAGTGGACGAAACTCCTCGGGCACTTTCCAGATCACCACAAAATTCGGAAAAAAAAAAACATGAACGGAAATATTCGGGAAAAAAAAAAGTCGGAAATTCGGTTTTATTATATACATTCCGAGATTTACACTCCAAAAAGGATCGAGATAAAAATAGTCTCTTTGCGCTAGAGAAGCCAGCTGATTGGTCATACGGTTCTTTTCACTAGTGAAAAACGACGTATCGACGCTCTGATTGGCTATATCGTTATTTTCACTAGTGAAAAATTATCGTATCAGCCTTTTGATTGGCTAATATGATGTTGAACTTTGGCGCGGGTGGCCTGTGCACAGATTTGTAAACATGCGCGGCCGACTGCTGTATGGTTTTCAAAGTTTTTGATCTTTTGTTGCTTAGTTTTCTCCACAAAAATACTTTAGAAGATCTTAAAAATTTTTAAAAGTGCTCAAGCGAGGTATGGAAGGTAAAGATTTATTTTATTTCAAAGATATTTTGCTATTTGTTTAGGGCTTTTGTTCACGATCGGTGGTTTGATAGCCTCACCATTAACACTTACCTCGTTAACTTATCTCTGTACTTATATAATAAACAAATTACTTCATGATTGGCTCGTTTGTACGATTTTTATTACTCACTCGTTGTGAAGGATCGTTAATCTCACTCGTTCGCTTCGCTCATTCGTTCGTTTACGCGATCCTTCACAACTCGTGAATAAAAATCGTACGCACTCACCAACCATGAAATAATCTATATATATCCCGCGAAGTGGTCAATCGTGTCCCTGTGGGGAGAAAATTGCTGTTTACATTTTGGAGCAATTATCTCGTTGATGTGATTGGTTTTAAGCGGCCAATAGGGAAATACGGAAAGCGCCCCCTGGGAACGAACTTGCATCAGAGGTGGCAAACAGTCCAAAAACTGAAGCTAGCCAATAGCAACAAACCTTTGACTAAAAACCGCCGACAAAATTTAACTCACACTTCCTGAGCATGCAAGTTTTTTTATGGCAAACACCAGCATTAAGGGCCGATATGCATTCAAAATTATATTTTAATGGGGAAAAATAGGCAAATGAATTTAGCATGAACCAAAAGGTTTAAATCCACCTGTATGATTCATTAATAATTCATGAGGGTTACAGCCAACAGAAACGCACTATTCAGGTCACACGTATAGGTGTGTAAATCCCGATAAAGTTCATCTGTCTGAAAGCATGGGAAGGGATTGAATAGGTAGCAGAGAAAGGCTGGGGTTGATTAATTGTTAATTAGTTGAATTATCAATAGGATTAACTTTTATAAAGATCTCTAACTAGCCTAATTAGTATGCATAACTTTAATAAAGACGAGGCTGTAAAATTGTACAAAGTTCCTTAATCAATCACAAGTTTGACATTTCAATCACTACTATTACGTAACAATTTACTTGCATACCTCTTGTGTGCTTTGTAAAAAAAGTTACGGCATCCTGTCCTCCCGTCTCTCGCAAATGGCAGTAGTTAATCGCAAAAATATAATTTGTGATAATCATGATTATCATAAATTGGTATTTTGCCGTCACGTAGCAGAGGCCTGATTGTGAGCAGCAGGCGCTTGGAATGCCACGTGATCGTGGTTTGTATTTAACGATCGTTTAGCGAGTGAGGCATTCTACGCCTTCGCCGCGTGCACAAGTCCTGTTTCGTTTTTTTCTCCTATCGAACTGAATTAGTGTTATGTCTTCGTTAGGCGGTATATGATAGTCTTCATTTACATTGTAAGTAGTGTCTTTCAAGTAGAATATCCCAGAACCCCCAAGGGTCGCCGCACCACTGCCTTGGTCGGGGATACACGTTCCCCGCTTTTTTCCA
The DNA here is from genome assembly GCF_036669925.1 of Montipora capricornis. Lineage (NCBI taxonomy): Eukaryota > Metazoa > Cnidaria > Anthozoa > Scleractinia > Acroporidae > Montipora > Montipora capricornis. The sequence continues at coordinate 13,542,764 of NC_090892.1, read as the reverse complement.
CCTGCTGGTTTTTTTAGGGGTTTTCTTGTCCGGCGCTGGTGCATTGCTTTTCTCTTTATTTTAGAATTGATGTATTAATATTTTTGTATCTACTCCAATGCCTAATAACCTGCACGGTGGCTTGGCTGGCCAACGCGCCCATATATCACCTAGCTTGAGTGTCCGGTTGAGTAGTGGAGGCAAAATCTAACAAATAAAGCGAATAACGGGGCGGATAACGCTCTTCATTTTGCTTGGCCGCTTCACAAACGAATTTGCTCAACTATAAATGTAACGTATTTGGCGACACGTGCTCTACTGAAACGGTCACATCTTGAGCATCTTCGCATTTGAGACCGGCCACTCCAACAACTTGTGACATTGCACATTTATTTTGCCGTCGCTGCTGCCATTCCTCCAAGACTTTTCTACCCCATTTAGTCTTGTATTGTATTTCCGGAGTGGCTCCGACACTAGACTGGTTTCTTCTTCCTTTATCCGACCAGCCATGTTTCTACTACAAAGGCTCTATGAAAATAACTTTCTAAATTCAATGGTAAATATTCCCAAACTCCTACGGGACAACTCCACGCCCACTTGATTAACATAACAATCACAATCTATTGTTTCATTTCACAAGCCAGCGGCTCGTCTTTCTAAATGCCCGTAAAGGTCTCCCGCTCACAGTATTACAAACAAGCGAGCTCGCAGAGCTTGCCACGAGGCGACTTACGAACTCTCAAACATTTAAGAGTTGAAACGTCTATTTTTTCTTTAAGTTTCTGACAGGCCTGTTAACCTCATTTTGACCTTGTATGGCTCCTGGCCCGAGAAGAGAGAGGCTTTTGATGAATGACTCGAGTAGCTTTTGCCGTCTTTATAGTGGGTAGGTGGTTTCACCGTTTCGTT
>NC_090892.1:13514376-13539376 GCF_036669925.1 Montipora capricornis | reverse complement strand
CTAAACTGGGAAAAGTAAGGATCTGTAACTTACGCTGCGGCCCGCGAAAACGAGGTTACCTAGTTACCTTTAAATTAGGAAACAAAGGTCGTGGCCTAGAATACAGCCAATCAATTGACCAATCACAGGGCGCCTACTATGTCACAGATACGATAATTTAATCTATGTTATGAATGATTTAAATTAAAAAAAAGTCACGACATCGATTTTGAATGTCAAACTATTCTTCGCATTCATTCATTAATGAGCAAAGCTCGCGACATCCATCTCCAACGTAATCAAGTGATGGTCACGTGCCTCGTTGAACTTAAAACATGCTCCAAAACAGGTGAGCTGACCAATAACATCGCAGGCTGTCACCTCTGGTATCTTTGCAGAAGAGTCGTGTGGCACGAGTCACACACGCGTACCGGTTTGGCAGAGGAAGGTAAGGGCATAGTGTAATCCGAACACGAGTTGCAGAAAATTCCTCCACAATTTCGACAATGGTGCTGGAAAAAAAAAACGAAACTAGGGTTGTCCACAGGTTCGAACAAAAATAACAAAGAAGAAAAGACGAAGAAGGAAAAGAGAGCATTACTTTAAAATAGTTCAATCCTCGCTACGTCCGTTCTCTAGTTTAAGGCCACAAATGCCATTCCTGAGTTCATTTTAGCCTTCATGCATTAAGAAAACCCTAGAGTGAAACGATTGCGATGGTAAGAACGCAAAGGAAAAAAAAAAAGGAAAGGAACTTTATTTAAGTGTCTAGTCTTTCTAGCGCAGAAGCACTAATTGGGGACACTGTAAATTGAAATTAACAATTAACACAAATCAAGTCAAATTTTGGGTTTGAGGAGAGGGGAACCGGAGTACCCGGAGAAAACCTCTCGGTGCAGAGTAGTAACCAACAAACTCAACCAATATATGACGGCGAGTCTGGGAATCGAACCCGGGCCACATTGGTGGGAGGCGCGTTCTCTCACCACTGCGCCATCCCTGCACCCAAATTGCCACGGAAACTGAACTGCCATCACGTGTACCTTTCTTCTTGCCAAAGAAAACGGCTGGTTACACTGCTGGCACTGAGCGGCATCCTTATCTTCAGCCCAACGCATGTCCTGATAAGTGAGATAAAAAAGTGTGAACATTGTGAGGTTTAGTAACTCAACAGCGACTACTTTCTTAAATGAGCTTAAGCTAAATCCTGTTATAACTAGGGATAAAGAGAAAGTGAGTACAACAAACGTTATTGTTGTTGACATACACACACAGTAAGAAGATACAGCGGAAAAAAATGGTAACGAATGCCTAACTGAATGAATAAACGAAGGAAAGACTAAACGAAATGAAAGCTGTTTCAATTGAACCCACTGGGAACTCGGAAAAATCCGAGCCCCAGATGGGATTCGAACCCACGACCCTCCGTGATCTAGTACGGATGCTCTAACCACTGAGCTACTGGAGACTCTATGGTGAGCAAGGGTGAAATGTGGGTATTTGACTCGAGCTGCATCACGCAGCCACACCCTTTCACCCTTTCTCTCATTCTCACCATAGAGTCTCCAGTAGCTCAGTGGTTAGAGCATCCTAACTAGATCACGGAGGGTCGTGGGTTCGAATCCCATCTGAGGTCGGATTTTTCCGAGTTCCCAGTGGGTTCAATTGAAACACCTTTCATTTAATATGCGTTAAAATACTCTCTCACATTCGTTAACGACTAAATTGGCTGAGAGAATGGAAGGGTGGAAAGTTATCTGGGTGAAAACAGTTAACGGGCTCCCCGGGGCCAAGCTAAACTTCCAAACTTTAAAAAGGTCTTGAGCCCAATTTTCCCGCCTCTCAACTTAATTACGTGTCGAAAAATAATGTCATTAAAAAAGAACAGTTGTGTCGGACTCGTCATGTTTCTATATAGAAGTATATCTTTGAAAGAATTGATACGGACGATAAAATATTGTTATGGGACGCTTCGTATAGAACTGTAACCTTCAACTGAGTGTTCACGCTGAGCGTGATGGAGTGATGGTGTGCGTGGCTTTTTTTGTCGACCCAAACGGCAATCGAACCATCCTGTTGTCAAGCTGTTTCCGTGTCCAAAACAGAGGCAATAGATCCTTCTTTTTCCACCGCGATACTTAATTCTAACACACATGGCTATGAACAACGTATCGAAACCGCCATTTGAGAGGGTGCGGAGGCAATGAGAAGGCCTCTTTTTCAAAGAGCTCCATCAATCAAATTAGCTAAAATAAGGTCCACGGAACTGCCCACAGAACGACCAAAAAAGAATCGATTATAGGTTCATGCTGCTAAATGACGTACGATGATAAAATTTTGTCATTCTTTTCTGCTCAGAGCTTTTGCTTCGTCTCTTTTGCCTAAGACATGGGCTTCTGTCGTCAGTTTATCTGCGGACAAGCTTTTTGAAATCGAAAAAAAAAAAAAAAAAAAAAAGAAGAAAAAAGATGTTACTGTTTGCAAAGTTAAATTCCCGGAGGATTTTGGGACACTAACATGGCTGCTGTTTCTTCACTTACGTACGACAGGATATCCGCCAAAACGGATTTACCCTGGCAGTGTAAGTAAGCACCATAAGTAAGCATCATGCGTCCGAAGTCAATTTACCTTCATCGACTGTGTGACTTCTTTCATTTCTTCAACCTTTTGTTGCGAACTGCAAAACGAACATCAAGTCAGTATTCTTTGTTTTCACTCACGTGATCAAAAACCATGTTTTTAAAACAAAAATAAAAGGAAACGTTTTCATAATAAGAGTTCACTTCCGGAGGATTGGGTCGGGACACCAACATGACGGCCATAACATCATGTGAAAACCAAGAATTGATACAGAGCACACAAGGCTTGTTACATCTGCGTTTGTGTACTTAAGTTTGTAGCCAGGCGATTAAATTCTGCAGGGCCCGGTCGTTCAAAAGCCGATTAAGGCTAATCCCGGATTAAAAATTAACCGAGGAGTTTATTTCTCTACTGCCAAATGCTGTTCAACGCTTATATTCGGCAAAACTTTATATTAAAAGAAGTCAATCTTGAGAAACAAAAATAAGCAAAACAAACTTTTACCAAAAAGTTGAAAACGTGAAACAAAAGTTTACGATAATCCTGGATTAAGTTAATCGGCTTTAGAACAACTGGGCCCAGGTGATTATCGGTCAAATTATGAAAAACATATAGTGATGTAAAAAACTTCAGACAACCGCTTGTGTGGACGTTTCTTAAGTACTAACGAAAGGAAAGCCCAAAAGATTCACGCTTGGTAGGCTGCACTTAAGGTAGAGCGCTGTGTCGGCATTGTAGGAGGAATGACTCACAGCATTTTCTTGAAAGAACCGCTTGTAATAAAACACTAAACTTTTAGTTCTTTGTTTTGTTTATTTGTTGAAACAGGTTAGTATACATTGGCAGCTATACAGTCGATGTGGGAGTGCTGTAATTTTACCCTTACATCCAAAGGCCATACTACAACAAAGGGTTACTACGTCCACTATTCTCGAACAGTGTGTGTGTCAGTTTACGAACAAGTGCTGTGACGCGAAGCCTACGGTTTAAAGTCCTTGTCGGAGAAGACTTCAACGTCTTACCATTCGCAGATGGAATAACGAAAGTAGCATTTTCGCCTCAGTTAATAGCGACCCAGAGTGTTGGTTCGATCGGGGTTCGAACCCGCGACCTCCTGCACGAAACTACAGTGCACTCTCGACTGAGCCACCTGGTCAACGGATGTTCCGCTATATCATAAGGAGATATAGATGGTTTTCAATCACGTGATGAGGCGGCCATGTTGGTGTACAAAACAATAGCAAATTATGGCTCATGTTTTGCATTATAATAGACTCAAATTCCCCAAGACTTTTTTCTCCATTGTTGAGTGCACCAACATGGCTGCCGTGACGTCACGTGAAAACATTCTGTAGACCAATCGGCTATTTTGTACCCAATTCAAATCCTTTGAGAATAAGACGTTTTGGTCCAGGTATTCCCATATCACTTAAATGTGAATGGTACATTACAATGCAAATACAATGCACAAAGAATCTTAATCCCGGGGCATTTCAATTAACGATACAACATTTGGTCTATTGTTTAGAGCGGTTTTCAATTGAGTGTCGTAAAACCAAAACCAAAGAAATTACTTTGGCCAATCAAAAAGGACGGACAAAATCCTGTAAACCAATCAAAACTCGAAGTAATTGGACGTAGCCGACACAAAGCGCGGGAAAATTTGCACGCGCGAGCCACGATTGGTTTTGGTTTCTCTTCTGATTGGTTGAAAAAGTGGCGCAAGAAATTTCAACCAATCACTGAGTGAAGTAATGCAAAACCAAAGCAATTCGCTAATTACTTACGACACTCAATTGAAAACCTCTCTATTTTCCTTGGTGCATGCAGCGCTTGGCTTAAAAGTAGACATTTTTCTGACGTTGATGGGGACAAACACGATACCAGATTCTTTCTCTTGGGTAATAAACTCTTGATTCAGGAGATAATTCTCGCGCTATACTAATATAGGACTGAAATTGTCTCACTATTGAAATGAAAGAAATGACGAGATCACATTTCTTTTCATTTCATTACCAGGGGTTAGCATTTTCCATGTCAGTCATTCATTTTAAGTGGCAACCTCTTTTGGCTTGTCGCGCCATCTTGTTGAGAAAATATAAGGTGACAAGCCAGAAGAGTTTTAAAAACTCATTATCAAAATCTGAGGAAAAATACCAGAAAACTCGTTTCCTTTCCATAATATGTCACTCCGAAGCGTTTTAATCCAGTTTTGGATTTCAAAAATGTAAAATCCTTTTTGGGATTCAAAAGTCCGGATTCGGAGTTTCCAAAGGAAACAAAAAAAGGGAATTACACTTTGGACCAATGCAGGCTTTCCTTTACTAAAAAAAAGCAAAAACCAAAAAGATATTGAAAAAAATCGCTTACTTACTTTGATAAATGTGAGCCCATTTCCACGAGAGCCTAAAAAGAAACAGTTCCCTCTTTTTAGTTTAAAGTGTTTTTCATAAACACGATAATTTCATAGATCACTTTCATAAATGGCGACCACATCAACATTCTTTTATATTTATGTTAATTAGACCTACTGTCCTCATTTTGAAGCAAAAATTCTTTAGAAATTTGCTCGTCGTAGCGAGGCTAGAAAGGCTTATTAGAATTCAAATAAAAGAATATTTTCTTTGGCAGCCATTATGAAAGAGGTCTATAGCAAACCATATGATCCAGTGAAAAGCGTTGCCGCTGCGATTTTCCTAATTCATTTACATTTAAGAGGGAAAATAAATTTACGTTATAGCACACTTTTCGCGCAGTCAGTTTCTCGCGTCACGCTTGAAGTATAGTCGAAATGGCAATCTTGTATACTAAAAAGAGAAAAAGAGAAAAAGAGATATCTGAACACTTACCATCTCTTGCTCTGAGTAGGACTTCTTTAACGTCATGTACTTTTCGTGCAACACTTGATATTCCTGTCGAAAGAAGTAACCAGATAGGATTTTGAAACTTTTGCTAGAATCACTAATCAACGGGATCCAGTTGACCAAAGGCTCGTTGAGAATATCCTGTGGATAACTCACCATCCGACAGTTTCAATCTGAGTGTGCATACATACTTGTATTTGCGCACATAACCGTGACAATGCACGGTATAGGCTCATCTAAGTAAAGGCGTTTATTATGTATTCTTAGTTAACGACGTTTACAGTTATGCTAGGGAACACAAAATGATGTTAAATCCAACTAAATTCAAATGTATTGTTGTTGACTTTCTTGACTATAAGCCCCATTTTCATCGGGAATACGGTCGTTGAGCGTGTGCGCACGTTTAAGCTCCTAAGTGAACTATTGCAGATGACCTAAAATGGGACTCCCACTGTGACATTATAGTCAGGAAAGCTAACAAACGGCTATATGCCCTACGTCAGCTGAAGAAGTGTGGTGTCAGCGATCAATATATCATCGTAGTTTATTGCTCAGTTGCAAGATCAGTACTGCAATATAGCCTGCGAACGCAGACGTATTTCCGCGACCGCACCCGATGGATCATCACCTTAACGTGGTGGGGTGGTTTGCGCGTCGCAATGACCTCTAGAGCTACGTCGGCGGGAGCTTTGAGCTCCTGTAAGGGTTACCCTTGTCAAACAGGTCGAAAGGTAGGGAGCAGACGAAGAATGATCCACTGGTCCTCCAGGTTGGGGGTTGAGCTTGGGGCTAATAACCCCATCTTATATAAACGTAATTATTGCAGAAACCAGAAGCAGGAGCATTTCATTCAAAAACAAAAGCAAAGTACCTTCTTGATTTGTGCCAATTGTTTTAATTCCATTTGCATGGCTCCTATTCTCTCTTTATCTTTCACTGAATCTTCTTGTAATCTTGTCCGCCATTCGCGTTCTATTTTAAGGTTAGTGTCGAGTGCGGTCCTGTTAAACAAGCAACAAACACATGAAAAATTCTTTAAATCATTGTCAGGAAAAAGGTGCTAAAATGGCCTCATTAACTCACGCTGGCCAGGTACAGTTATTGAGCATCAGTTTAGTTTTCCTTTCCTTCCCTTTAGAGCTGACATGCATCTGCACGCAAAATAATGCGTCAAGGCCCATTCAAACAGTTTCGACATTTGCTTCAACTAAAATTGAACACTTTGTTGAAGGGAAAAGGAGACATCTGCACGCAAGCTAAGGCAGGCTGAAGTAAGTTTGAGGAGTCGCTCCGCACTTACTGTGTACCAGTTTACGCTTTTTGATGGGTCTTGCCGTTACTTTATTTTACCAATCGATTCTGGTGCTGAAACTGTCAGAGCAGATCCATTAATTTATAGTGGATTTGGGAATGAATGTTGGAGTAAGCAAGTTACCCAGAGGAAGAATTTAATGTACAACTAGATTTATGTCAGACTAAAAGGAATATTACACAGAAAAGGTAATGAAAAGAGCGGAAAGCAGGTCTTGTAGAAATGCTAGAAACTTTTCATCTTGTGTAAACGATGCTGGGTGCGTTTGGACAGGTCGTTCAACATTGTTGAAAGGGGAAAAATGTTGAGAGCTGGTTGAATCAAATTTAACTGAGTTAAACTTTCATGTAAGATCGATTTCTTTTGTTCTAGAAAATGTTGGATGGGGTTGAAGTCGTTTGAATATTTCGTTTGTGGAAACCACGGCGCATGCGTAAATCTCGTCGGGAGAGTCTGGTTTCTTGTTCTTAGTTCCTTGCAATCAACGTGTTGGCTCCATTGTTGGCACGATGTTAGAACCTCTTAAACGGCATCCTCACAACTTTTTTTTTGTTCCAAGACTGACCTAACGACCGTTCAACTTTTGTTGAACGAACGTTCACCGTTTACATTCTTAATTGCTTTTCGAAACCTTTAGTCACTAGCAGTGATCAAGGATTAGTGAGGTGCCTTTGATTCATGGAGTTGTATATTTTGGAGAGAATCGTTTCGTTAGTGAAGCGTTATATTCTAAATCCCTCGAATATGAAAATATGATACTGCGATATTAGATATTGCGATATTTTGTTAGGCCAGTCGACTACATCAGTGTAGTTTTTTTATGCACAGGTGATCATTTATATTCATGTAACCTGCGCAATATAAATGTAAATTGTTATTATCATTATAATAATCACAACTTAGCATCATCAGTAAAATATTTAAGGAGGTTCGAAAGGGTTTTCACAGGTAACAGTCGGTTTCCAATTGAAAAGGATTACAACACTGTCGATATTAACGGTAGGAAAACGCTTTGATATTTACCAAATGATATTGTCGGGCAATGTCTTTAAGGGTGTCTGCGCGTCCCCATCTGTTGCCACGGTAACGGGACAGGTCTGCCAATTGACCGATCATTTTTTGGAAGAAATCTTAAAAACTCATTCGGTGACCTAATATATTCTTTTATGAAAACACTGTTGAAAGATTTAAAACATTCTTTAAAAATATGAAGTAACAAATGATACGACGTATTGCTTAATAACATTTCTGACAAAACTCATTTCCGGTTTCGCGATTTTAGGTCACATTTTTACTTCAGGTCATTCGTTTTGATTCATAAAATGACGCGAGTTGCTTAAGTATTGCGTGTGTGGCTTGCGCGCGCTCTCTCATCTGAAAACCTTTTCGAACCTCTTCAAGCGTCTGCATAATACCTTTCACTTTCACTGTCGGCTATTTTATTGTTCAGTTGATAAACCATGTTTTCCGCCGCGGTCTTTTTTGTCAAAGCTTCACTCAGACTGCAAAAAAATTACAACCATCGGCATAAACGCAGTCTTTAAACTTCTTAACTAATTTTGTACCCCATGACATTAAGCTTGTGTCAAAGGAACTCTAAAAGCACAGATGCTACCCTTTTCTGTGAGCTCTGCTAAACGAACTTGTTTCCAACACCAAATTTACTGTAAAGGCGACATAGTATTTGAGTAGACCTAGATGTTGCAAACCAATTGGCCCCAAAAAGCGGCCTTCATTGACAGGTGTCGCAGAGGTCATGGGTCGAACCCGTTGAAGCTATCTGAATTTTTCGGGTGTCCTTGAGAGGAGCAAGGGTGGCACAGTCGGTTAGTGCGCGGCCTTGGTGCAAGAGGTCCTGAGTTCGATTCCCGGATCTCGCATCCTTGTTTCGACTCCTTTCCTTTCCGTGTAGCTAAGTAGCTTTAAATACCCGTAAAACGGAGCACTGATGGAGAGGGGGGAGTAAAATGAGCGCACCGTCGACCTCAGGTTTGTCAGTTTAATTACTGTTACGAGTTATCGACGTTAAATAAGGTCTACTTTACTTTACTTTACAATTGCGTGCTTACATTGTACGCAGATAATTGCGAGGATCACTTCTCTCTTTCGTTTGTTCAACTTTCTTGGTCCGTTTAGCATCCCACGTTGAATGTGGTCGGGTCAATATTTCCGGTTGGACGAAAGCTGGCCAAAACTGGGTGTCACCCAAACAGCCGCATTTTTGACTGTTGTGTTGAACAACATCATACCACGACTATTTTGCTTTCATGGACGCCGGGCATTTACGTTACAAACCTTTTCTCCACTTCTTTGGTATGCGCAATCATCTTTGCGCATTTCTCCTCCAGTTCTGACCACTTGTGCAAGTGATCTTTGGTTGTGGACTCGCTTAACTGAAGTAAGGACAAATGAAATGTCATTCACCATGGATTCCTTTTTCATTGACGGGAATCTTCAATCTTTCAACAAACAGTTTGATTGTAAACGTTATGGCCCGTTTATCTCTTAGAGTTAACTGTCCCTTACATGAATAAAATGGGTGATCTGATTTCTTTTAAGGACACCTTTCAGTTAATAGCAGCCGCAAGGACGATCGCAATGTACAAATATTGGCTGATGTCTTCGGCACTAGTCATGGTGCGTACCATCCAAAGTCCCCGACTTCTTCTGGATTCAATACACCGCAGTCTTACCAAAAATAGTGATATGACCCGTGACAACCCCCCTTGAACAATCGTGCTTGAATTTACACCCAAAAGGAGAGGGATGTTTCACACAAAAAGAGACCTCATTACCCAATTAATTGACACAGAAAGACAACCCAGACAGACAAAAAATACTCTGTCTTTATCTCCTTTATGGTTTTCTTGACAATAGAGTGGAGATTAAAAAAAAAGTACCTGCAGCTTGTTATGAAGTTCCAGATTGAGTTTCTTCACGTCCTCCAATTGTCTTCGGAGGGAGATCAGAGTATCTTGCTTATCGTGTATATCCTTCTCCAAAAGTCGCATGGCTACCTGAACAGGACAACAATTAAGTTTTCCAAACACTCCACGTATTCTTATTCAGGAATAGGGTCGATCGAACGCACTCTTACATGTTCCTTTTTTAAAACGATAATAGCGCAATACATCCTGGAAAATCAATGTGACCAATCACTGTCTTCTACTAATATGAACAGCGACCATCCTTTTCACCGAAACAAACGCACGCGTTGGCATGACAACGAAGGATTAGTTAGGGTCACGAACATGGCCGCAGCGCTGTGACGTCATAATAAAATGAACCGGCAACAAGCGCTCCGACCAAAAGGACGCATCCGGAGAGGAGAGTATTCTCTTACTATGTCGTTTTAATCAACAATTATTCCATAAACGCGCGTTGGACATGAAATGGTAAATCGCTAACAAGGCCCGAACGGCAGAGTTGGCTATAACCAGTCTCATATTAAAAGGCGTGAATGAAATAATTGTTTTACTAAATTTTCATTAAAATCTGAACGCTTGGACACTTGAAATTAAAGCTAAGTTGGGCAAACTTGACGCAATCAGTTTCCATACTTAATTTACACGGTATATTTAACAAGAGGCCATGAGGGCGAGAGAAATAATTGTTTTAGTAAAATCCAACTAGTTGATCAAAAAAAATTTCGAGACAAAACATCTTTCGCTAGTTAAAGCTAGACTTTAATTGCTGTTTTGGTTTTCAAAGCCGTCGCTTTTTGCTACTAGTGGGCTATAACAAATAGCCTACTAGTAGCTCAACCAATTAGAACGCAGCATTGATAATAGACCACTAGTTGGATTTTACTAATAGCTGATAACCGAGCTTGAGTGAACCATTCAGAAAGCTACAAACGCAATATCCGAGTTCGAACACTTAATAATGTTTATTATTAAATTTTCAGTCTCGAATATTGCATTTCTGGCTTTCTGATTGGCTCACTCAATCTCGGTTATCAGCTCATATACCGCAGTGACCTTATATGGAAACTGACTACGAACTGTCGTTTTGTAAGTAAAGCAATTCAGATTTTACTGCGTTTTTCACAATTCTGAGGAATTCATCTTCAAGCACCAACGGCCAAACTGAGTTTTTGCTTCCATCAATCAAACTTCCGACGCCCACCACAGAAGACGAAATAAATTGATGCATGACTAACCCACCAATCAGTACCGTTAGTTTCCACCGTTCATTCGTATATTCAAACTCGTCGCCGATGGAAAGCGAAGGAATCTACTGAAGAATTTCAAAAAACATATAATGGTGTTCGAGCTGTGAACTAAACAAAAACTCCAATTCATTTTCCGGAGGCGGAGTCGATCTTCCCGGCTACGTTCGAAAATTTGATTGATGGAAGCCAAAACGCAGTTTGGCGCTCAGCGATTGAAGATAAGATTCCGCAGAATTACGAAAATCGTAGTGATGAAAATTTAATAAACAGTTATTCCTTATTGGATATGAAACTGATTAATGCCAACTCGGCGCTACGCGCCTCGTTGGCTATTTATCACCTCCTATCCGACGCGTGCTCATGGGATAATTGTTCAATAATCCTTAGCATCGAGACCCGTAAATGTCACTTACTTCACTCTCTTCCTTCATGCTTCTTGCCAACTCAAGCTCTTTCTCGGTTTCCTGAAAAAAGGAAACCCCGATTCATGCATCGGTAAACTCATGTCCAGAAAATGTGCAAGAAGAGACTACATGTTGCCCACCCTCTGGCAAATTTACGAGCTTTTAGTTTCACTACTTTTGTCCAAAATATATAGAGAAAGATCTAGTCAAAGAAAAACTCGGCGGAGTATCACCAAAACAAAAAATCACACCTAAGACTGGATTTGAACCCGGAGCTACGGCTAGTTGGAACGGCTCTCTTCACTGGACCAGTTAGAGCGAGTTTCAATCGAGTTTCGTAAAACCAAAACCAAAGTAATTACTTTGGCCAATCAAAGGACGGAGACAATCCGGCAAAGCAATCAAAACTCGAAGTAATTACACGTAGCCGGCACAAAGCGCGGGAAAATGTGCACGCGCGAGCAATGATTGGTTTTGGCTTTACTTCTGATTGGTTGAAAAATTGGCGCGAGAACTTTGAACCACTCACTTGAGTGAAGTAATGAAAAACCAAAGCAATTCGCTAATTATTTTCGACACTCAATTGAAAACCGCTCTAAGACTAAGGACGCTTTCCATTAGACAGAACTGACCGGCCAGACCGGGCATTTGGAAGGGCCAACTCTACAACGCCTTCAAATTAACACACTTCGAGGTTGATATACACTTCTCCACAAATATGTGAGGGATTATCCTTCGAATTGTTGCATTTTCTTTGCAACTTGACGGGTCTGGCCGGCCAGTTCTCCCAAAAGGAAAGCGCCCTGAGACTCTGAGACCGGGACGAACTCAGACCGGTATGAACTTGTACTGGTATGAAATTTTTGCAGCTGTTTACATGAACCGGGAAGAAACGCTTGGTGCCTGGTTTCGGGAGAAAATGATATATTTTGTCTAATAAATATATCGATGATCCAAAAGCCGGTCTGAGTTCGTTCCGGTCTCACGTAAATACCCCCTAAGACCCTCCAAATTTCAAGAATAGATCTATGTTTTAATGAAGTCGATGGCAATCTTTAACCCTGATAAATGAAATAGAGATGATTTTTCCGATGGTGACTCAGGAGTCGAACCGACGACCTTTCGAGTACAAGTTCGGATGCTCTACCACTAGGCTACATTGGAGACTCGTAAGAGGACAGGCCATAAAACCAATTTCAGGTGACAAATGTTGCTATTCGGTATAGAATCACTGCTCGACAGTGGTCAGGCATAACCTCCGATTTTAAAAGACTTCGCTTTGTTTGGTGAACGACAGTTAACGTTTTAGCAGTCTAAAACTGTTTCAGAGTTAATATTATTACTGTTCTACTGCAGGATTAAAGATAAATACATTAATTATACCATGATTAAATATTGCGGTTTTAGCTATTGATCAGCGAATACTCCCAGGTTTAAGCCCCACGACCTGACAACTGGATGGTCTTTTTACGAGAAATAATTATGCTCAATTCTCAATCCTCCCCAGCATCATTCCTTTTAGATTGACAGTGTTCTGTAATAATAATAATATTGTATATTCAAAGCCAGATATGGTCCCCCCCTCCCCCATACCAATGATAGCAATGTGGTGCAACTTAATTGGGCCGTTTATAAACCAACATGGGATCAAGGGGAGGGGGTAAAGTAGGGAGATTTAAAATTGTCTATCACACAGACAAATTAGGGAGTGAGTTTATAGTGGTGAGTCGCATTTTCTCAACGAGTTTTGTCCAAGACTGAACTGAAGATCACGGGTATGGAGGGGACAGCTGCTCTGTTGTTCTTTAAGGAAAGGAAATTGTTGAAGACCATCCACACCACATACGAGAACTGTACCTTTCGCAACTCAATTTCCGAATCCAGCTGTTTCCTTATCACATTGTACATCTCGTTCAAACCTTCCCTGCAGTCAAAAAAAGTAGTAACATTAAAACACTAGAGAGACTTAGCATCACGTTTACTTGAAACGGCCAACGTCGACTTGCCGTTTCATTTTTCATGTAAAAAAATGGAGTGAAGCTTGTGACTTTAGCTTCGCAGGACCCACGGCAACTCGGAATGGACCCTGTCAATCTCGACTATTGACAGTATTCAGTTAAAAAAAACAAAATTTCGCAGTCTTTCTATGAAAAATTGTTGGCCAAAAAAAAGACACTAGATAAAATGAAAATTCTTACCTGCAAAAATTTGGCGAGCTTCGATGAAGCTATTTTGCGACTCAGTAGGAACTCAACGTGAGTTCATGAAGAAGATTGTGGTGAGGGGTCAGTTATGAACGAAAACGCGCCACACGGGAAAAATGGCGGGAAAATCATGGTCACTTTTGCAGATCGCATTTTACGTAAACCTGATGTTAAATGACTCTACTGACACTACAAAAGAACTTCTATCGTAAATGGTTTGAAGCCAGGTGCTATATCATAACTGAGTAAAGTACGATGGACCGGGTGAGTGTAGTTCTGAGAAGGACGGCAGGTACTGTAATGTCCATCAGATGTTCGATCCTGCAAAATAGAGCAAGTGCACTGTACTGGTAGTTGCTAACCTTGACTTCTGGTATGTCTCTCTCTCAACATCAATATCTGCTTGCGCAAGCTAAAAAAAAAGGGCAACTTTTGAAGTGTTGTGTAAGAACACAAAGGGAGCACCTCTGCAAGGAGGACTGAGAAAACCTTAAAACCACTTGGAGGAGGGCTGGAAAATGGAAACTACACAATTCTGTTCACAGGGAAAATCCAGTATTGTATAATTTGTTCGCGCAATCTTCCATAATTTGGCCTTCCAGTGACTCAATCGCAAATCGAATAAATCATGGTTTCAATATGAAGACAGTCAGAAAGTTGGAAGCTGGAATTCAGAACTATCGCATTCCCTGGTGTAGAATGGAGTAAAAGAGTGCTTCCAGTTCGGAGCGAGTGCATTGGGTTTTGGGGATTGAGTTTTTCCCAAGTGTACATTTAAAAAAAACTTGCAAAACTTGTACTCACTCGTAATCTTAAAGGCGTGCACAATAGAAAACTGACTTACATCATGGTCCAGTAGCATTGAGCTAGATATAATTACTCCGTGCAAACAAGAAGCGAGTTAGAATGCAATGAAAATTCAGAGATGCCAGGCGTCGGTTGTTCAAAAGGTGGATAACGCTATCCACCAGATAAATCACACTGTCGAGCGGAAAAACACTACCAAAACCGATTGAGTTATCCAGTGGATAGTGATTTATCCAGTGGATAGCGATATTCACCCTTCGAACAACTGTAGCGAGGAGTTACACTGTATTTCTCTCAACTCACTGACCGACTCTGTGGCGCGGGATTTTCAGTCAACGAATCACAAGAAATGGATGAACTACTTTACAGTAATTGTGTTGGGTTACTCACTTGAAGTTTCCGGGCACTGACTTCATTCATCTGATTATTGGCATCCTGCAGCAGGTCCCTTTCTTGCATAAGTTGCACAATCTGCTCTGTGCAAGAAGTAAGCTGTACAAGAACAGTTTTGTTAATGACACAACAAAATAGCCTAAAAGCGAGGGTTGGAACACTGGATAGTACACTACTGTGTAGGCAGTTTCTCTTTCAGCCTTACTGACATGCAACTGTTGTTTGACTGGTGTTCCACTCGGTCACATGAGGTCAATGAAAAAGTTATATTGGCTGGTGCTAAGAATGCTTGGGCATCAACCACCTCTATCCTGGCTGCCCGTCAAAGACCAACTTTTCTATCGCCAAACTGTTATGGGCTTTAAATGCATGTACAGTCAAGCCCCCAAAGATCTAACTTCGGAATTCGTTAAGTAACAAGTAAGAAAACGTACAACTAAGAAATGTCAAATGCTTTTATCTTTTTCTCTTTTCAGGACAGTTTCTGGACATTGAACCTTTTATTATACAACTGTTAGGCTATGGAACAACTTGAAACCGTTCCTAAAGCTAAGCAGGTCAGTTCAAGTTTTTAAACGTCATTTAAAGAATAAGCTTTTAGGAAATTGTGTAAAATAATGCTTCTTAATGTTCTATTTCTCTATCTTTTAACTAGTTGTAACTTTCAATGTTTATTTGTTCCTGAAAAGCCCCATTGGGAAAGCGACAATGAAGTATGCAGATTGTATGTGTGTTATGAGAAGCATTAGAGAGCTCCAGTATGAGGACAGGGGCACCCAACGTCAATTTTAGGAAAATATCTGTTCGGAAGACGATTCGAGATCTAGAATTTTCGGATCATTTGTTGTCAAATTTCTTGCTTGCCTGCCTGTCCTAGGATTTTCGAACATCTAAAAAATGGTATAAATGCCCATTTCAAACGAATTTTTACCCCAAAAGGTAACCTAGAATTTTCGGGAGCCTTTTTTCTGCCTGAAAATTTCGAAAAGGTAAGTTCTGATCCTTATAATTTTCGGAGCACTAGACTTTCATCTGGGAAATCTGAACAGATGAAAAAATTTTAGGGGATAAAAATATGCCACCCCTGCAAGTTCACAAAATTTATTGCGAGACAAGTTGGAAGTAAAATTGACCATTGTAACACACATTAGGCTTCAAGGAATCACAACCCGAGCTTCATGGAATCTGAATGCAACATAATTACACTTACTTGAGTTGACAGGTCATCATTTGTCATTTTAAAATTCTTTAATTTCGACTGTAATGTGTGAACTGTGGAGCTGAATAATGGTCAAATAGAAAAAATTCAATTTAGCGAAAGATCAGTGAGTCAATCCCTCTATCAGTCAACTGGTTCTAGGCTTTTGTTTTCATTAAGTATAATGTTCTCACATTTAGTAGGATCCTGTTCAAGATCTTGGTTAGGAGGATCCTTAAGGAATCCTGTAGGATCCTAACAGGATTCACAGTAGGATCCTGTCAGGACCTTAGTAGGACCTTATACGGATCCTGGGTAGGATTTCTACCAGGGATGATGTACATGACTGTACTACTGCCTTACATGTAGGCTTAGCTGTAAACTATGGTACTGTTAAATAATCGTTACATTAGTTTTTCTTGCGAGAGAATATCAAAATGACGCTATAAAACTCAGCTAAGTGATACAGTACGCTTTTAAGATATAAACCACAAAGATACTGAGTAGTTTCCCTGCCAGAAATTCATGACACATTAAACATCAAACAAAAAGGACATCAATTTAAACCACATTTTCCTAACAACTTACGTCAAATTTCTATTAATTTCTTCTAAATACGTTTTCTGATCTATGAGAACACTCAAATCATTGTTGTCACTTTTGTCTTCACTTCTGCAAGAGGAAAAGATGAAAACTTCAAGACAAAGATTTGACTATTATTTTGAGAAGACAAATTGTTCTTTTTTGTTAAATATTATATCATACATCTAATAAAACGAAAAAAAAAAAAAGATCATGACCCGATGCAAATTGATTAAAAATAGTAAGGCGCTACAGCTGTACATTGATCTGAGCTTAAGCCACTGACGCTTCAAACCCCCTAGGACACCCCTAGGTGATGAGTAAAATCTTTTAGTCCAGGATTGAAATCTGTTACAGTGCAATGCGCCTTACTGTGGCCACCTAACAAAGTTTTTTACAAATTATCCGCCAATAAGGGTGTGCGAATTTCATTGACAGTCACGCCTACTTGCAAAGTTTGTATGGTTGCTATTTGAACACCGTTGCATGGGTTGCTGAGTTGACATATTTACACGTACATGTAGCTGTCAAATGTGTGTCAATGGGTTAATGAATAGTTCTTGACTGCTTAAATAATACTTAAAACAACTATTATTTCTAGGTTGAATAATCCTTTCCAGTCTTCGGGGGAATGGATTTGGTGTTCGAAGAATAAAAAAAAAAAGCAGTTCAAGTTTTGTCTCAGAGAATTTGCACAGGAATAGAGAATTCCAGCAATACAATTAAGTGAAATCCAATTAACACATGTCGTGTACTGGGCCCGGTTCCTCGAAAGCCGATTAACTTAATCCAGGATTAGCGTAAACTTTTGTTTCACGTTTTCAACTTTTTGGTGAAAGTTTCTTTTGCTTATTTTTGTTTTTCAAGATTTACGTCTTCTCTTGTAAAGTTCTGCCAAAAAACTGCATTGAACAGCATTTGGGAGTAGAGAAATAAACTGCTTGGTTAATTTTTAATCTTAGATTAGCATTAATCGGCTTTCGAGGAACATGCATGCATTTGTCATTTGTACATGTATGGAACATAATATGTCCCTTACTTCTTATTCTCAGGTGGTTTTTCCAAGTAATTTCCATCCTTGAGATACAAGCTTAGATCCAGGACTGATGACTTCAAAAAGAAAAAGGAGCATGATTGCAGTTCGAAAAATTATTTAAAATTTCATATACAAGTATTCACTATCACACATTCAACTATTATGGGACATTGAGTTAACTGAATAGAGTGTAATGTGAAGTGCTAGATTTACAAATTATCCGCCATGGGACATACATGGGACATACATGGGACATACCGGTACATGGGACATATATCCGCCATGGGACATACATGTATTAATATGAACTTGCAAAGAGAGTGACCTGGGGGCCGTTCCTTAATGTCCCGAAACTTTACGGGTTATTTTCTGGTGTCAAACTTCACCGTTATTTTTCTTTTTGTTACCTAGAAAACATGTTAAAAGATCGGCTTTCCAAAACAAGTGGTTGGCAATTTCACAGATGGCTTTTCGGGCCCTAAAAGTTTTCGGGACTTTCAAGAAACGGGCCCAACTTCCAGATGGCCTGACAGCTCAGATGATACAGCAGCGCCATGGGTTTGCATTCAGCTCAAGTCTGGATTGTTTCACAAAATGCGATGAGAACTTTCACATCAAATGACAAAATCCCAGCTCAAATAAATAAGATAAACCATACATGTATATTCACTAGATCACAGTATGTTAGTTTCTTCAAATCAAACAGAACATATCATAAAATATGGAAAACAAAATAAATGAACTGATGAAATGATTTATATTGGACCGAAAGAGATGGAGATATTTGCATGTAGATACTGTATGCAGAAATGTAAAAAATTAATATAAAAGTAAAGGAATAAACACTAATAAATAAAATAAGTACAATTTAAAATAAAATAATAAACAAAATAAAGAAATATGGATATTTTCTCTCCTTCGATTGATTATTGGACTGTTCTTTAAAAAACTGTGTAGGTAAGAGTATATTATTCATCTTGATCAACAAAAATATCAAATACATTACATGACAAATAAGGATTAGCGCGTTCAATGAGACTTTCCCCTTGAACACACAATGTTGGCATGGACATTATAAAAAACAGAAAAAAACGTTTACTGCAGAGAATCATGAATTTAGTGTAATCTCATTTGTGTCTTCAGTTGAAACTCACCCAAACATCAAGGCTGTCTCCTTTCAAGTCAAAATTGCAATCGATAATGTTGAGCCCAACCAACAGACCAGATATCACACCACCTTCTTCATGCATCATTACAGAATGAGGTTCATACCAATCGCTGAAATAATATTATTTGATTAACTTAAGGTAGCTCAAACCAGTTTCAACACTTTCAAGAGACCTAATGCTATTAGAAGGATTCAAGACACTACAACACTTTATCACGTAACAGCAATGTTGTGGTACCATGTCAAACGTCAATTATTGCTGAAAAAGATGCAGTAATTTTTGTGATATAACCAGTTATCATGGCAACAGGAAATCCTTGCAAAAACACCCTTTATTTTGGCTTTACCGGTAGTTGCTTATATCTGAAGAACGAACTCGGTGATCCCAATTTTTTATTGCACAAAAGTGATCATCACGCGAAGATAAAACTCCCTGCAAAGTTTAAAAAAACTCTGTGGAGCTGATAATAAAGCGATACCTTAAATTTTCAATTATTTAAGGTGGCTCTGAATCTGCTCCACAAAATTTTTTTAAACTTTGTAGAAAGTGTCACTCTGGCACACTATTACCGGTACATTAAATTTTCAGAAATAAAAAATGGGTTCACCTTGTTCGTTTTTGAGATATGAGGAGCTAAAACCAACATATGGTGTGTTTTTGCAGGGCTTTGCTGTTGCCATGGTAACTTTTTTATGACACAAAAATGCCCCAATCTTTTTCAGCAATAATTTCATATGGTACCATATCAATAATTATTGCTGTTAAGTGATAAAGTGTTTCTTTTGAGTGTTGAAACCACCTTAAAAAACATTACAACTACACTATTAAAGGTAAAGGTAAATTTGGGCGTCTCGCTCAAATTTTTTGTTTTTGCAAATCTTTAATCAGTGGGCTGTGAAGTATATTTTTCTGAAAAAAATTCTGAAAAATTAATTTTAAAACCGCTAAAATCACTTTCTTTGTTTCCCGCCCTTATCTGCGCGCAAAAAAATGACTGACATATTATGGCAATCACACATGAAAGGATTAGGTGTCTTTTCACAGCCTTTACATGTGATCTGCTACCTTAGCACCTTTCAAGTATATGTAGGGGACTGAGTTGTTCAGCAGGCCGTGAACTGCATGCGAAATCTTCAAGCTCGATCTTCTAGGAGTTTATTTTGACGCCAAAATTACAACTTCTTGGACCTCCTGTCCTGACAAGTTTTAATATATCGCTTTCAAATTTTCAGTTCTAATAGATGATTGTACTACCCCAAAGACAGTGTGAGCAATTTTTCGTTTGTCTTCGGAGACTGCTTTTATGGCACTTTTTCTGCCAAAATTAAGTATTGACTTTGGTGCATGATTTCCTTGAATTCTTTACACATCAAAATTTCCTCACACGTTATTGGAGTGCATTCATCTGTGACAAAGACGCAACAAAGTGCAGTTATTTTCACAATAAAGTGAAGGGGCAGGAGCTTCAATCTGCAGCAGACTCAGTTGTTCTGAGTTTGAGCCCTCAAAACTAGAAGGCAATATTAAATACCAAAAACTAAAACTTTATTTGAACAGACAAATAATTCAATCTATTAGTTTTATTATGATACCGTAATAATTTATGTAGTTTTGACCCTATATAAAAAATAGCAGCGTGACAATAGTTCATGTCTGCCTCCTCTTCAAAGCGAGTCTACATGTAAGTGTGAAGTTTTAATGATGGTAATTAGATCTACTTTACATATGAATCAAAACTAATTTTCATAAGAAAAACTTTTCCCTTAGACTCGCTTTGAACAGGAGGAAGACTTGAACTCAGAAATGGCCTATTTCATTTTTCCACGGACACCTCATTTTCCTTTACCAAGACCTTAATAGTCATATTATTGATGAAAAAAGAGAAATCTGTGGAGGATAAGATCAATGGCCAGGTTTACAATAGTGATTTATTTACCAGTAAAGGTTCAGGCATGCTCATAAAAATGCAAATGCTGCTGAATAGGAGTGAAACCTACATGTATGACCTTCAAATTACTTTTAATTTATTTGTGCCTGTCGAGCGAGCTTCTGTTATTGTACAAGGCTCCTTTACATACACACCTGTACCTCACTTGTAGTAGTTTGGTTGGTGTCTATTTCCAAGCAACCACAAGTCAATACTGATATGAGTACGGTAAACCCTTAATTAGCAAATGCTCATTTCAGCATGTCAGAAAATAAAATCATTTATAAAACTCATTAATAATTCATGCTGGAAACAAAATGTTTTATTAATTAATACCTGTATATCTGATACAGATTGCCCTTCATTTACATAAAACTTTTCTTTCGATTTCCTCTGTTAAGGCGTCTTGAATCACCAAACATACCTAGAGTACATTTAACACTTTATGCTGATGTTTAATAATATACAATATTCTACACCTGCATCACCATTTACAAACTCTCGGCTTAGCCTCAAGTTTGTAAAATGTGATACAGATCTACCGCTCATATTGTATACATGTATGTTCTTTTCTTAAAGCTCTTATTTTTTTTCATCAAATTTTTAATAGCCTGCATCTACATGCCGCCTATATTACACCAGTATCCATTAGAAATATTAGTGCACATGCAAAGTTCTTCATCCACACTTACCAAACCAGGTCTTTGTTCTCCACGAAGATCATAATGTATTCTGCAAGTTTTTTTTGCATAAGTGCTAATCTCACCCATGCTCTTCCTTTGCCATGATTAGTTCTATTTCATCAACAGAATAAAAAATAGAAAATTAAGATAATTATAACAAATTTAAACTAAATCATGTGGAGCAAGGTGTGGGATAGCAGGAAATTCCAGCAGATTCAGGGTGTTTCCCGACCATGAACACAAAATTAGTGATTAAAAATCAAACCAACACTGTAGTCATAATCAAGGCTAGTGTAATTTTTAGTTTCTAGACATTTCCATCGCTGTCTGTTCATTAACAATTATGTGGATGCATGATGACAATGATGATGATGATGATAATACTTAGAATATATATATACATAAAATTATTATTACATCATTATTATTACTAACATTAAAGTATTATTATTATAGTTCTTTCTGTGATCAACAACCTGCGAGGAGATGGTATTCAAACTCTGCAAGCATAAACACTGCTCAGCCACAGTCCCAGACCTGGGGCTTAGAGCCTATAAAACATCTTCTGGAGGATCAGGGTGGTCCCACTGACTGTGGTCAGGCCTGAATTCCACCCACCACATCTGGAATTCCAAGATCTTTCAAAGAAATGCTCCAAACTACACCCAATGCACCTTCCTGGTTTCCTTTGCCAGGGGAGAAAAGTTGGTGATTTTCTCATCCTCTTTAAGTCGCCACGTTCCTAAACCAAGGCAAGAGAAATTTACAAATGTTCAATCCTGAGCTGCTCAATCAACCACACTTATCTAATGTCTGGATGATTATCTTCTATTTTCTGTGTTGCCTAAAATGCTCCTATCCCATCAGATCTTCACATTCCCATTCCTCTGACACCTTCACCTGATCCGGAACCTCCTCATAACACACATTGATCAGCAAAGAATGCAACCATACAAGTACTTCTGACAAAGCTCCCAGTACTGACCTTCAACCCCATCTGATCAAGTTCCTCCTCACAGGGCTGTCACTAAGATTTTAAGTAGGCAGAGGTATTTTGAAAGTAGATGGCTATGGGGGCTGGTGGGCCCCTCACAGGCGAGGGGGTTGAGATGGCTGATAATAAATGGTAGGCCCCCCACCCCACCCCATTTGTCGAGAAAATTTTGAAATGCAGGGTCTCACAAATGCCATTTCCATCGTTTTCAAGAGGTATTTCCCACCAGAAAGACAATCACAATCACAATCACAATCGAGAGCTCTTCCTGTGCCTGCTAGGGTTACAGAAGCCCAAATACTATTGTAAGCCTTTTCCTGGAATTTGCAGAATACAGTATAAACGAGAGAGATTTTTATTTAGTTCTCTGACATTTGAGGACAAGCTAGGAAATCTCACTGAAAACTACCTCATAGAATGAGAAATTGCAATTTGTTTAGTACTAGAAATCATCCTCCGATTCTGCGCCAAAGGCTGAATCAATGTCTGAACTGCATTCGGTCAGGTTAAAAATGTGATAAACATCTTCCATGTTCTGCTCCTCAGCCATTTCCTTCTCGGTGTGCAATTCTACTGTACTTCCTCATCTTCAGCTGTGTCCTCAAAAAAACGACACTTTTGGCAAACCTTGTGGTTGACGTGTTCAAATTAAACACTTACCTTTCGGCGTCTTAGAAACAACGGTGAAAAAATTATCCAGCAAACCTTGTCTTCTCTTCGCAGCCATATTGGCTTTTTCAGTCACGCGCAATGTCACACTAAAATGTTATGTAACAGCAGAAAGGAGTCCTGGTAACTACTCAGCACGCGGAGCGGACTTTGTGATGTATTAAGAAACCCACTTTGTCATTACTTTTCTTGGAAGAACAGCCTACAATTCGGAAATAAGATACTTTACTTTTCACATTTCTACCAAGGAAATGAATATGCTGGTCAGACTTGTTCGGTGTCTACACTTTTGGTGTCATTTCGTCAGTGAGCTAGCCGGCGATTTTCGTCAGAGTAGCCGGCGACAATCGCCGGCTGCCGGCTACTAATGACAGCCCTGCCTCATGTACAACCCTAGCTACACTCCCCTTCTTATGGAATGCTCAAACACTGTCATTCTCTTCCTCCTCTTCACATCCGTTGCCCTCAGTTCCTCATCACTCCAATACAAAAAAATCCCTGCATTGTACATGTACATCACCACACCTAAAGCCCATTGGCAAGCATTTATCGGCCTAATCAAATTCCTACTGTACAAATTCGACCTCGCCACCAGTTTCACCCTCCTCACATACTTCCGCTTGACCTTCTCCTTTATCTCCTTCTGCATAAATTATCCGCACCTTCCAACACATTCTCATCAACCCCACCCATCATCTGTAGTGACCATCCAGGAACACAATTCCTTCACAAGGAAACTTCGTCCCCTGCTTCAACACCAACACAGCACACTTGTCCAGCCCAACCGCCATCCCTATGCCCACTGAAAAAAATATGCCCAAAACTGGCTCCTCTTCAGTCCTTCCATACAAATTGTGCACACCGGTCCAGTAGTCCATAAACAACAAATGGCTGCTCAACCTTTTCTACAACATGGTGTGAGGAATCATCACGAGAAGAAGCAACAGTAGAGACAAGGAGTCCCCCTGGAATATTCCATGTTTGATCTGCACTTCACCCAACACTTTCCCATTTGACGTCAACACAGTTTTCAAATCGCTTATACTATCATGCAGCAAACCCTTCATATTGTCATCCCATTTTCAACATTTCAACATCCAAAAAGGCAGCACCATATCATAGGCCTTTTAATAATCTATCCATACCATCGCCAAACACCTTTCCTTAACCAAATCCTTGCTTTTCTCCACCTTGTCTATCACCAACTATCCTTTGTACCCTGTGATCTCTTCCTATGCCCTTTCTGCCATCCGGATACATCCTACGTGTATTACCCCACAAACATCCATACAGCTTCTCCACTAAGATCCCAGTGAGTAGCTTCCACATCAATGGCAAACATGCGACTGTTCTGTAGTCGCCAGCCACTGTTCCCTTGGCATGATCTGTCTGCTCGGCTGGAATGTGCGACTATGGTGGCTGGCATCAACAGATGACTGCAACTGCTTGCTTCCAGTCATTCCTGTCTTGGGCCATTGCATGTAACCATTCACTTTTCCCCTATCCTGAGCATTAAAACCAGTAAATTTCAATGTCACTAACCAAAGGTTAGGGTAATCCTAACCCTAACTGCACACTCGTGCAACCTTTCTTGTCCCAAAGCCTTCACCTTCTTGATATACATGTACAATGTACCCTCCTGTCTTCTTCCCACCACTACTGACAAAACACTCCCACAACACCTTCCTCTCCTCATGCGTCCACTTACTCTTATTCTTCCCGCTCTTCTCAGCCCTAATCTACCTTTCCCAATACAATCACACCATCCACTAGGAGGAGTACAGTACACTATAATAATAATAATAATAATAATAATAATAATAATAATAATAATAATAATAATAATAATAATAATAATAATAATAATAATAATAATAATAATGCAGGTTGTACAAAATGCAAGACTAGAGTCCTAATTGGGTTTTGAACAACTAGGCCCTAGGGCCCATTTCTCAAAAGTCCCGAAACCTTTTTGGGACCGAAAAGCAATTTGCGAAACTGCCAACCGCTTGTTTTTGGAAAGCT
>NC_090892.1:13489376-13506876 GCF_036669925.1 Montipora capricornis | reverse complement strand
TTCGCGTTTTGTTTTCCATGGAGTTGCTACGAATTTGGATCGGTTTATTGCGCTGTTTGCTCCTGCTGTGAATGGTCAACCGAATCACTTTGGTATTTGTTTTGCGACACTGAAAACTGCCCTATGAATAAATTTACTCTTAATTTCTTTCAGACAGACTTCCCTTCCCCTCCCCTGGCCAGTTTCCTTCGATTTTAGCACACGCTTTGTCTCCCCCCTTCCCTCCCATTTTAGCGCTTGCTACGCAGGCTATGCCCTTGAAGGCTGCGTAGCCGGCTCTCTTTGTCCACTTTTAGAGAGCTTTAGATTTTAGTACGAGAACGACTATGAGTACGAGAATTTCTCATAAGGGAACAATAAGCGCGCGCAAACCAGCGTCATTTTGGCGGGAAAAACGTGATGCCGCCGTCATTTTAGTACGAGGTCAACAACACGGTAGCAGTTTTGGCTTTTTTTTTTGATGAGCTAAAAGGCTCAGTTACCAGCAATAAGAATAACTGAGCAACCTTTACTGCTAACAAAGAGTAAGATTAAGCTTACGGGTTATAAATTTCCTCAGTATTTTCGCTAAAAACGGGCAGTCAAAACTCGTACTCGTTCTCGTCCTCGTCGTAGAATCTAAAGGTCCCTAATGATGCCGATGACGATGAGTAATCTGATGTTGATAATGATCCTGATGGTGATCATGACGACGATGATGATCGTAAGGCAGGTGGAGTACAAGCAATATTTGCGTTCCAATATCGATATGCACTAACTTAGGACGCCCAGATTTTAAGTATTGGCAAGAGTCCATCATCCAAGAGTAAGTCCACATCAGTGTCAAAAAAGTTTCTATTTCTAAACCAAGTTTTGCGAGAATATAAACAATACATCAAATAGGCTAACCGCCATGTTGTATAAATTAAAACTTTTTGAGAAGAAAGAGTTCCCATATCATTTAAATGTGAATGCTACATTGTAATGCAAATACAATACACGAAAAAAGAACAAAAAAGAAAAAATAATAACTTGCATGAACAGAAGATGGAGCGAACTTTTCTCGAGTAATTGAAAGTCCTTTTATAGTACGTTTCGCCTGTTCGGGCTTCTTCAGCAATACTGCACAAGATAATGAATACTTGGAATAAAAATTCGTAAAACTGGTCTGGACTTTTACAATGGAAAAATTATATAAATACATATGATAGATAATTATCGTAAAATACATGTTAAAAATAGACTATAAAATATATAATATAACATAATATAATATAATATAATATAATATAATATAATAGGCAGCTAAATGGGTGTTGATTGATTCACTATGGCTAGTGATTAAAAATGACGCTAAGCGGCTGGCTTGGTGTTAATTATAGCGAATCCTAAATTTTGAATTGAACCTTTACCTTTAACTTTGTTTTACGATAATTATCTATCAGAACTATAGACTATCCTTAGTTTTTATTATACAAATGAAGGATCTGCCGTAGTCAAGGGGTTAATCACGTATGGCTCAGTGACCGATTAATCTCTCCCTCCTTGGATCGAAAGTAGCACGGGGGAGTCGAAAGAGAGTTTTGGCAATTTTTTTTTGTTTCTCAAACGCTTTGATTACTATCTGGCAAAATACGTCCAGCTTTATCCACGGACCCATCTTGTGATGTCATCACTTTTAACGGTCAGGAACAGGTTTGTCCACTAACTTGTGCAGGGAGAAGAGATCGCTCAAACTATACCAGAATGCGCACAATTCAGTCAAGGAAACTGGAGAAACGGCCAAAAACAACCGTGTAACACTGACCTGAAATCTCCATGAAAAGCTTGCTCCATTACCCACCTACCTTTCTGAGCACCTAATTCTAAGAGGATGAAAGGTTTCTCAGAAACTCTTCCTACTAAAATAAAGCCTACCAAATGCCCAGCAAAATGACAAAAAAAAAAAAAATGAGGCAAGGAAAGCGAAAAGAGAAGGAAGGAGAGAAAGCGAAAAGTGAAAGTCGAAAGTGTTGTGCTACTTTGAAACCCAAAAACTATATCGAAATTTTGCTTTCCGCGCATGTTGAACTTTGCAAGCGCTTATTTTGCCACCTGGCTAAAAAGGCCGCGGAGTTTACAACCTGGAAATTGGTTTGTAGGGAAGTTTAGCTTTTAAACAGTACGACAGTGACCAAAAAACCCATCAACTAGCTTCAAAACGTTTTTTTTAGCCAAATCTCTAGTATCCAAAGGTTAATACGTATTTTACGAATGCGCATGCGTTCTGTACTAACTCTGCTTACCACATGAACAAGAACAAGGAAAAGAATCCAGAACTATACACTACCCTTAGTCTTTATTATACACATGAAGGAGCTGCCGTAGTCAAGGGGTTAATCACGTATGGCTCAGGGACCGATTAATCTCTCCCTCTTTGGATCGAAAGTAGCACGGGGGACCCCAAAGAGAGTTTTTGCAATTTTTTTTTTTTTTTCTCAAACGCTTTGATTACTATCTGGCAAAATACGTCCAGCTTTATCCACGGACCCATCTTGTGATGTCATCACTTTTAACGGTCAGGAACAGGTTTGTCCACTAACTTGTGCAGGGAGAAGAGATCGCTCAAACTATACCAGAATGCGCACAATTCAGTCAAGGAAACTGGAGAAACGGCCAAAAAAACCATGTAACACTGACCTGAAATCTCCATGAAAAGCTTGCTCCATTACCCACCTACCTTTCTGAGCACCTAATTCTAAGAGGATGAAAGGTTTCTCAGAAACTCTTCCTACCAAAATAAAGCCTACCAAATGCCCAGCAAGTTGACAAAAAAAAAAAGAAAAATGAGGCAAGGAAAGCGAAAAGAGAAGGAAGGAGAGAAAGCGAAAAGTGAAAGTCGAAAGTTTTGTGCTACTTTTAAACCCAAAACTATGTCGAAATTTTGCTTTCCGCGCATGCCGAACTTTGCAAGCCCTTATTTTTCCACCTGGCTAAAAAGGCCGCGGAGTGTACAACCTGGAAACGGGTTTGTAGGCAGGTTTAGCTCTTAAACAGTACGACAGTGACAAAAAACCCATCAACTAGCTTCAAAACGTTTTTTTCGGCCAAATCTCTAGTATCCAAAGGTTAATACGTATTTTACGAATGCGCATGCGTTCTGTACTAACTCTGCTTACCACATGAACAAGAACAAGGAAAAGAATTCAGAACTATAGACTATACTTAGTTTTTATTATACAAATGAAGGAGCTGCCGTAGTCAAGGGGTTAATCACGTATGGCTCAGGGACCGATTAATCTCTCCCTCTTTGGATCGAAAGTAGCACGGGGGACCCCAAAGAGAGTTTTTGGAATTTTTTTTTTTTTTTTCTCAAACGCTTTGATTACTATCTGGCAAAATACGTCCAGCTTTATCCACGGACCCATCTTGTGATGTCATCACTTTTAACGGTCAGGAACAGGTTTGTCCACTAACTTGTGCAGGGAGAAGAGATCGCTCAAACTATACCAGAATGTGCACAATTCAGTCAAGGAAACTGGAGAAACGGCCAAAAAAACCATGTAACACTGACCTGAAATCTCCATGAAAAGCTTGCTCCATTACCCACCTACCTTTCTGAGCACCTAATTCTAAGAGGATGAAAGGTTTCTCAGAAACTCTTCCTACCAAAATAAAGCCTACCAAATGCCCAGCAAGTTGACAAAAAAAAAAAAAAAAATGAGGCAAGGAAAGCGAAAAGAGAAGGAAGGAGAGAAAGCGAAAAGTGAAAGTCGAAAGTGTTGTGCTACTTTGAAACCCAAAAACTTCGTCGAAATTTTGCTTTCCGCGCATGTTGAACTTTGCAAGCCCTTATTTTGCCACCTGGCTAAAAAGGCCGCGGAGTGTACAACCTGGAAATTGGTTTGTAGGGAAGTTTAGCTTTTAAACAGTACGACAGTGACCAAAAAACCCATCAACTAGCTTCAAAACGTTTTTTTTAGCCAAATCTCTAGTATCCAAAGGTTAATACGTATTTTACGAATGCGCATGCGTTCTGTACTAACTCTGCTTACCACATGAACAAGAACAAGGAAAAAAATTCAGAACTATGGACTATCCTTAGTTTTTGTTATACAAATGAAGGAGCTGCCGTAGTCAAGGGGTTAATCACGTATGGCTCAGGGACCGATTAATCTCTCCCTCGTTGGATCGAAAGTAGCACGGGGGACCCCAAACAGAGTTTTTGGAATTTTTTTTTTTTTTTTCTCAAACGCTTTGATTACTATCTGGCAAAATACGTCCAGCTTTATCCACGGACCCATCTTGTGATGTCATCACTTTTAACGGTCAGGAACAGGTTTGTCCACTAACTTGTGCAGGGAGAAGAGATCGCTCAAACTATACCAGAATGTGCACAATTCAGTCAAGGAAACTGGAAAAACGGCCAAAAAAAACCATGTAACACTGACCTGAAATCTCCATGAAAAGCTTGCTCCATTACCCACCTACCTTTCTGAGCACCTAATTCTAAGAGGATGAAAGGTTTCTCAGAAACTCTTCCTACCAAAATAAAGCCTACCAAATGCCCAGCAAGTTGATAAAAAAAAAAAAAAAAATGAGGCAAGGAAAGCGAAAAGAAAAGGAAGGAGAGAAAGCGAAAAGTGAAAGTCGAAAGTGTTGTGCTACTTTGAAACCCAAAAACTATGTCAAAATTTTGCTTTCCGCGCATGCCGAACTTTGCAAGCGCTTATTTTGCCACCTGGCTGAAAAGGCCGCGGAGTGTACAAAATGGAAACGGGTTTGTAGGGAGGTTTAGCTCTTAAACAGTACGACAGTGACCAAAAAACCCATCAACTAGCTTCAAAACGTTTTTTTCGGCCAAATCTCTAGTATCCAAAGGTTAATACGTATTTTACGAATGCGCATGCGTTCTGTACTAACTCTGCTTACCACATGAACAAGAACAAGGAAAAGAATTCACAACAATACCCCATCCTTAGTTTTTATTATACAAATGCAGGAGCTGCCGTAGTCAAGGGGTTAATCACGTATGGCTCAGGGACCGATTAATCTCTCCCTCTTTGGATCGAAAGTAGCACGGGGGACCCCAAAGAGAGTTTTTGAAATTTTTTTTTTTTTTTTCTCAAACGCTTTGATTACTATCTGGCAAAATACGTCCAGCTTTATCCACGGACCCATCTTGTGATGTCATCACTTTTAACGGTCAGGAACAGGTTTGTCCACTAACTTGTGCAGGGAGAAGAGATCGCTCAAACTATACCAGAATACGCACAATTCAGTCAAGGAATCTGGAAAAACGGCCAAAAGAAACCATGTAACACTGACCTGAAATCTCCATGAAAAGCTTGCTCCATTACCCACCTACCTTTCTGAGCACCTTATTCTAAGAGGATGAAAGGTTTCTCAGAAACTCTTCCTACCAAAATAAAGCCTACCAAATGCCCAGCAAGTTGACAAAAAAAAAAAAAAAAATGAGGCAAGGAAAGCGAAAAGAAAAGGAAGGAGAGAAAGCGAAAAGTGAAAGTCGAAAGTGTTGTGCTACTTTGAAACCCAAAAACTATGTCAAAATTTTGCTTTCCGCGCATGCCGAACTTTGCAAGCGCTTATTTTGCCACCTGGCTGAAAAGGCCGCGGAGTGTACAAAATGGAAACGGGTTTGTAGGGAGGTTTAGCTCTTAAACAGTACGACAGTGACCAAAAAACCCATCAACTAGCTTCAAAACGTTTTTTTCGGCCAAATCTCTAGTATCCAAAGGTTAATACGTATTTTACGAATGCGCATGCGTTCTGTACTAACTCTGCTTACCACATGAACAAGAACAAGGAAAAGAATTCAGAACTATAGACTATCCTTAGTTTTTATTATACAAATGAAGGAGCTGCCGTAGTCAAGGGGTTAATCACGTATGGCTCAGGGACCGATTAATCTCTCCCTCTTTGGATCGAAAGTAGCACGGGGGACCCCAAACACAGTTTTTGCATTTTTTTTTTTTTCTCAAACGCTTTGATTACTATCTGGCAAAATACGTCCAGCTTTATCCACGGACCCATCTTGTGATGTCATCACTTTTAACGGTCAGGAACAGGTTTGTCCACTAACTTGTGCAGGGAGAAGAGATCGCTCAAACTATACCAGAATGCGCACAATTCAGTCAAGGAATCTGGAAAAACGGCCAAAAAAAACCATGTAACACTGACCTGAAATCTCCATGAAAAGCTTGCTCCATTACCCACCTACCTTTCTGAGCACCTTATTCTAAGAGGATGAAAGGTTTCTCAGAAACTCTTCCTACCAAAATAAAGCCTACCAAATGCCCAGCAAGTTGACAAAAAAAAAAAAAAAAATGAGGCAAGGAAAGCGAAAAGAGAAGGAAGGAGAGAAAGCGAAAAGTGAAAGTCGAAAGTGTTGTGCTACTTTGAAACCCAAAAACTTCGTCGAAATTTTGCTTTCCGCGCATGTTGAATTTTGCAAGCCCTTATTTTGCCACCTGGCTAAAAAGGCCGCGGAGTGTACAACCTGGAAATTGGTTTGTAGGGAAGTTTAGCTTTTAAACAGTACGACAGTGACCAAAAAACCCATAGTAGTCAAGGGGTTAATCACGTATGGCTCAGGGACCGATTAATCTCTCCCTCTTTGGATCGAGAGTAGCACGGGGTACCCCAAACAGAGTTTTTGCCATTTTTTTTTTTTTTTCTCAAACGCTTTGATTACTATCTGGCAAAATACGTCCAGCTTTATCCACGGACCCATCTTTTGACGTCATTACTTTTACCGGTGTGTTTGTCCTTGCTGCCTCACTATCAAGCTGAATATTGATATTTCGAAAATGGCCTATTTGGAGTTTTGGGCTTTCAGACTTTTAATTTCGCGTTTTGTTTTACATGGAATTGCTAGGAGTTTGGATCGGTTTTTTGCGCTGTTTGCTCTTGCTGTGAAATGTCGACCTAATCACTTTGGTATTTGTTTTACACTCAATTAAAAACTGCCGTATGAATAAATTTACTCTTAATTTCTTTCAGACAGACTTCCCTTTGCCTCCTCAGGCCAGTTTCCTTCCATTTTAGCACACGCTGTGTCTCCCCCCTTTCCTCCCATTTTAGGGCTTGCTATGCATGCTACGCCCTTGAAGGCCGCGTAGCACTCTCTTTGTCCATTTCTATCGTAAGGCAGGTGGAGTGCAGGCAATATTTGCGTGCCAATATTGATATGCACTAACTTGGAACGCCCAAAGTTTAAGTATTGGCAACAGTCCATCACCCAAGAGTAACAAACCTGATACCAGACTGTTACTCTTAGGTAATTGACTCTTGGTGTTGGGGAGAAAATGACCCGTAACTTGAGGGTTCTTGAAAAGAGAACCCTG
Source organism: Montipora capricornis (assembly GCF_036669925.1). NCBI lineage: Eukaryota > Metazoa > Cnidaria > Anthozoa > Scleractinia > Acroporidae > Montipora > Montipora capricornis. The sequence continues at coordinate 13,499,551 of NC_090892.1, read as the reverse complement.
TTGATTTATAGAGCTCAACTGATTTAACTTTGTTTTAATTAGCCACTGTTGTATTTGTGAGGGACTCGCTCGGTGACACCCAAAGCGATAATCTTACAACTACAATAGTTCTTCTCGCTCTTTTAAACTATCACAAGATACTGCAGACCAATTAGAGTTAATTCTTTATTTAGTTTCCTGTCTTCCACTAGATTTAACTTTTTAAAGCTTTAAAATCTGTTTAAAGCCCGGTTACGTCTGAAGATGAATGTTGTAGCATTCGAAACGTCAAGTTAACTTTTAGGAAATATGCAATGCATATGCGTGTTATTTCTAAAACCTCCAAGTGAAGCTACGATCCTCGAAGTTATGAACGCAATTTTAGCAATTGCGTATAGAAGCCTGACAAATTCAATACTTCAACAGGGTTTTTATACCCGTGACCTAGCGATGCCGGTGCAACACTCTAACCAACTAAGCTATGAGGCCACTGATGTTGGAAGCTGGACATTTGTGGGTTCATCTGTTCCCGTGATGAATGAATCAATGAACGAAATGATATATGAAATGAATCATACATAGCAACCGGCATCGCTAGGTCACGGGTTCAAAGGCCGTTGAAGTCCTGAGGTTTTCAGGCTTCTCTACGCAATTGCTAAAATTACGTTCATAACTGAACGCAATTTTGATTCATTTCATACATCATTTAGTTCATTAATTCATTCATCACGGGAACATATGAACTCAAAGATGACCAGCTCCCAACATCAGTGGCTTCATAGCTTAGTTGGTTAGAGCGTCGCACCGACATCGAGTGGTTACGAGTTCAAAGCCCATAAGGCTTCTCTATACAATTGCTAAAATTGGGTTCATAATTGCGAGGATCATAGCTTCACTTGATTTCATATCCACAGTTAAATATATGATTCATTTCATATATCATTTCGTTCATTTCCTAAACTCTCCGTTGAAATTCTTAGGGCGTTAGACTGGAAACAGATAAAGATAAGTGGTGTGAGAAATCCTCACAAAGCCACCATGATGATATGTTCAGTTCAAAATTTTTAACGGCCTGGCACCTCCCTGCCTCACAAAAATGTTTACTTTTAATGCAGAAACAACAGAAAATTGCGTTTAGCAGGGCCAAGATCTTGAGTAATCTGTCCCTTAATTCAAAAGGAATAATGTCTTACAAAAAATCCTATCGATTATGAAAATTCTTCATTTTTTATGTGGTCGGTATACAGAGTACAATTGAAGTTGAAGCGGAAAAAGGCAAAGCGAGAAAGAGTACTCCCTACGTCTTCTATCGATTTTTTTTTTCGCGCTCGCTCTTTCATCAATTCAGGCCAACCATCTGAGAGCCTGAAAAATGATATTAACAGAGGAGCCGAGGTCGTGTGCGGGGCACCATGGTTAAGAAAATATGGTAACCTATTGGTGCGACAAGTCCCACCCCCACCCGACAAGTCGTCCGACCATCCAACTGTACGTTAAACTGTTCATGTGAGTCAATGCGTGAAATGTCGCACTGCTGGAACCAGCGTCTTTTGGCGGGAAGTTGCATGGTTTAGTAAAACAAACAAAAGTATTGAAGACAACCAGAATGAACGAAATGAGTTAAGCATTTCTTTAATATGCCGTAAAACGAGGAAAGAATTAAGAGAAAAAGAGCAAAAAGACCAGTAAGCAGGTGACGAGTAAGCGATGCTCAACGGGAAAGAGATGGACTGAGAGCAGGAGAAAACAGGGGAAATATCAGTGACAAACCATGAGTGAGAGAGAGGGGGGAGGGGGGGGTGGGGGCCGGGCGCAAGAAAGAGAGAGGAAGACTGAAGATTCCGAAAAAAGAGACGAACTTATATTGACGAGCAGAGAAAGAAAGAGCAATCACGAGCGCGAGAAAACAGGCTGAATAATAATGACGAAAAACTGCGAAAAGCACAAGAAAGAGCATGGAAAAATAGACTACACTATAGTAGTGAGCAGGCCAGACTGGTCGTATGATAAGCAGACTTGAAAACAAAAACATAAATAAATACAAATTGAGGAGCTCTGCTCAGTTAAAAAAAAAAGAAAAAAAAAGAACAAAAAACAAAAAATAATAACTTGCATGACCAGAAAATGGAGCGAACTTTTCTCGAGTAATTGAAAATCCCTTTATAGTACGTTTCGCCCGTTCGGGCTTCTTCAGCAATACTGCACAAGATAATGAATACTTGGAATAAAAATTCGTAAAACTAGTCTGGACTTTTACAATGGGAAAATTATGTAAATACATATGATAGATAATTATCGTAAAATACCTGTTAAAAATAGACTATAAAATATAAAGCTATAATAGGCAGCTAAATGGGTGTTGATTGAATCACTATGGCTAGTGATTAAAAATGACGCTGAGCGGCTGGCTTGGTGTTAATTATAGCGAATCCTATTTTTCGAATTGAACCTTTACCTTTAACTTTGTTTTACGATAATTATTTATCATATGTATTTACATAATTTTTCCATGGTTTTTTACATATAAAAGTCCAGACTAGTTTTACGAATTTTTATTCCAAGTATTCATTATCTTGTACAGTATTACTGAAGAAGCCCGAACGTGCGAAACGTACAATAAAGGGACTTTCAATTACACGAGAAAAGTTCGCTCCATCTTCTGATCATGCAAGTTACCGGCTATATCCTTTTCCCAAGCGGCATCATCGTTGGCCATCCAACAGCGTTCACACATTTATATATATATAGCTGGAGTTTTGAAAACAAGGTCGTGTTTTGTTTTGTTTTGAAAACAAGGTCAAACTTTGCTGCCAAATCCAAAATCCAAACAATTCACTAGACCTCTCTATGGGATGCTTAGGGAAGTAAATGTTGAGCTATCGGGTGGGGAAAAAAGTTAAAGATGTCCATTGTTAAAACAAGTAGTATTTTTCACATTGTCGTGTTAACCACGAATAGGGTAGCTCCTACTCTACTATTAAAACTACACGTAACCCACAATTGGTCTCAAGTCCTCGATTCTCTCTGACGAAGGGCTAACGCTCGAAACTTCGGCTTTTAGAATCTCTGTACGGTGGCCAATTTACATTATCAACTACGATGATAAAACCAAATTTTTGTATACTTCTTCCCCACCGACGCAGCACCACAGTTTTTTTAGAAACTACCACCTTCATTCATTTGTTGCATTTATGCATGAGAGATATATAGCTGAAGTTTTCAAAACAAGGTCAAACTTTGCTGCCAAATCCAAAGAGCAACTGGGGAGTTCGATTCCCACTCACGGCATAAGGCCATCCCCTTTTTTTTCTCCGTTTCGCGTCGTCCGATCGACCCAAATTTTTGGCATTTTCGAAAAAAAAAAAAAAAAAAAAAAAACCAACGACGTTTTAAAGCCATTTTATGTAGCAAATGAGTTTCGGTGGTTCATCCTTTTCCCCACGCTGTCTTAATTTTGCAACAACCTTCACCAACGTTTCCGCCATATTGATTTTGGGTTCATATGTTGTTGTTTTCCTGGCTCCACAGCTATTATGCTGGGGTACCAGGGCTGCGATTCCGAGAATGCTTATGACTTTTTTAAGGCTTTTTTTTTTCAATCCGACCGACCGACCCGATATCCGGAAACGCATTCGACGGTAAACAAAAAAAAAACAAAAAAAAAAGGGAATGGCCTAATATGTTTTTCATTAAAAATGGATCAGTTAGTTGTTCGCTGTTACTATTTCTACATTCAAATCACTTAACATTTGTAGCAAAGCGTTGGATTTTCAGCCTTGTTGATTAAAAAAACAAAAACAAAAAAACAAAACAAAGTAAAAAATATATATATACGTATAAGATAGATTTGTATCAATTGCAAAAAATGGAAATTGTTTCTCAATGGCCGAAATTGCCCGAACGGCTTACTATTGACACAACAGCTGACTAACTCTCAAGCTTCATTGGACGCACTCGAAGGTCTGAGTAAAAACAATGCAAATTGGGACAATTTCGGGGCGGCTAAAAAAGTCAACTGACATATTACCCAGTGGAAGATGGCTTTGTTCGTCCCTATGACTCGATGACATGTTTCATTATCGCAGTTCCAGCTACAGTGTCATGCTTGTTCAAAACAGTAGCAATTAAACTCTGACTGCGACTAGTGATAATCTTGAAACGTACGTCAATATGGACAAATCGGGATTAATAGTCTTGAAAGCGTTGAAAGCAATTAGTTTTGGCCTGGTTTAAATTTCGTTCTTCACGTGTTTTATGTTAATAAATATGTATATATATGTATAAAAAATATTTATTTGAATAGATCCTTCCACGGTTTTTGACCGCCATCTTGGCTAGGGGGCAAACACGGCTAAATTTTACAGTATATGTATGGGATTTTGACCGACTTTGAACCAGTGTAGCGCTGCTAAAAGGAGACAGATTTCCAACTTTTGCCACCACTTTAAAGAGTTTTATTGATATCATTCATTCAACAGAAAATAAGACCATTAAGGAAGGTATGACGTCTGTAAATTCGAACAATAAATCTTCTGAGACTCATGTTGCATCTAATTTTGCGGCAATTTGCCGTGATGATTTTAGAAGGGTTTGTATGAAACCTTGAAAAACTCGTTTATGGTCGTTGTAGCCTGAATCTGTTCTTTGTATTTCATTAAAAAATTTCGGTATAAATATCTTTTAAAACAATATCACTGTGGAAATCCATTTCTTTTTAGCGGCGCTACGGCAGTTCAAAGTCGGCCAAATAGTCCCACGCATTTACTTTAAATTTAGACGTGTTTTCCACCCAACCAAGATGGCGCCAAAAACCTTGGAAGCGTCTATTCTCTTGGCTTGTGTTGGTCAACCGACAAAAAAACAAAGCAAGATCACAAGGGACAAAAAGGAATTCTCCTTCGTCGAAACGTGGGTAAGATTGTTTTGTAACAGTAGTTTTTGCAGGTGTCGCTAAATGAAGCTCAGTCCAAGATTTTCTTTTTGTCGCTGGTTGACTTTACCAAGTTTGAATGTACTTTCTCATCCTTAAGTTAATTGCATTAATTTTACATCGTAAATCTCTATTACACAGAACAATCCAACAATAATGTACTTTTTCAACAGAAATCGTGTTCAAATAAATGGTCCTCGGTGATAATTGCGCGTCAAACGTAAGTCGTTATTGTTTATTTTCTCTTTTTTCAATAAGATCATTAAAATTCCTATTGGTAAGCTATTGACAGGTTTCCCGAATATTAATGGATTAATTTAACGTTAATTTTGATGTAAAAGGGCAGGCACACAGCCAGCTTTCTCGGCTGCAGGTGCTTCATTCATTTCTCATGAGTCCCAAGTTGGTTGAGGTCATTTCTTTTACGTTCTGCCTGCACGTTTCCTTTTTACTAATTGTTTACATCGCCGCAGTTCAAGTGCTTCCATAAATCAAGGTGAGGGTTTCCTTATAGCGGTTCCAATAATTATGTCCTCATATTCAGTTTCGAAAAAGTGTTGTAAGTGTTCGACACAGAAATGAGACAGCCAGGGAGCATTTTCACGGGAACAAATATGTCGCTTGCAATTTCTTGAAAGATATTTTTCAGCTAAGAAAAATTATAAAGGAACATGAAACAATAATGGTGAAGGTGTTATGAAGAAATATGCTGATCGAGAAGGCCAATATGGAAAATATGCCTTAAATTAAATACTAAAACATGAGAATTACTTTACAAAAACTGAATAGCAGATGAGAGTCCCAGGGAAGAATCGATCAAGCCTACGGCTACCATAACTGAACAGGTCGGATACTAAAACCAGCTACCTACATATGTTACGTTCTTATAAACACAGTCTGCGAAAGTGTTCCGTGCCTTCTCATGATCACAACCGAATACACAAATTGTTTTATTCTTCCTTAGCAACATCATTTCAGCTTTTTCAAACGTTTGCGAGGTGGTTAGAAGTCATTTGCCCGAATTTTGAATGATCGATGTCATTCTTATTGGGAGAGTAAACTATCGCGGTCCTAAAATTACGGGACGTGCTTTATCTGCATAAGCAAAAGCTGTGACGAAAAAAGGGAATGACCAACTATGCAAATGACCGTTCCTGTTCCAGGCGACGACGGAAAAGCCTCAAAATAAAATGGCTTTTATGTGCAAAAAACGGCTTTGCATTCCCTGCACGTTTATAAACGGTTCTCGTCTTGACAACGACGTGAAATGAAAATAGAAAAAAAATTATGTGAAGAACACGAGCCTTGCATATTAAATATTAATATTTTTTTCTTCACAACATCACTAGTCATGACATTTTTTCCTGGTTTTCCATGCTGGAATAAATCGCTGAATAATAACAATAGCGCCAAGTAAATTTTTAGTTCACCTTCTCGTATCCGATGGCATGCCTTCGTACTTGCTTACTTAAATAAGCTTAATATAAGACGTCTTAGACTTTCTCGTGTTCTCTTTCTATAGATTAACGAGTAAGATGGCTAACTATTCCTTGGATAAGCAAAATAACACGCTTGAAGGACGATTAACGACAATTTCTCCATCGGAGTGCATTGCTTGGCTTACAGTACTGTGCACTATAGGTATTGCCATAGTAACGGTCAATGGCCTTGCAGTCATTGTTTATTTCAAAGAGCCCAGTCTTCGCAAGCGTAGCATGTACTTGGTGATCAGTCTGGCAGTTGCAGACATGTTTGTTGGAGGAGTCTCGCTGAGCATACGCGTGTTCAATTCAGGACGTAATTGCAGCGTTTGGGAGAGCCATTTGTCGCCAGCCGGGGAAAGTATGTTAATTGCTATCCTTTTCGTCTTCGCAGGAGCCTCGGTGACACACCTTGCTGTTATTTCTTTGGAGCGAGTGCACGCCACGTTTCGTCCATTAAAGCATCGTCTCCTCAAAAAGTGGATCTTTGGCGCGTCTATTGCGGCCGCTTGGTTAATTGGTGTGATAAACTCCGCTTACCTGTACCTGGATATCATTTTTAAATTAAAGGGTCCTTGGGAATTTTACTCATATTTGTCACTAGCGGCCTGTTGCTTTTTTATTATCATTGTTTCATATTCATCGATCGTTGTTAAAATGTATTGCGGAACTTATCCTCACTACCATGGAGCAGTAAGTCGAGAAAGAAAACTGACCAAGACACTTTTCATAATGACACTTGTATCTTCAGCGTTGTTGCTACCGTACATTCTTTCTTATTTTCTCATATTCTCCAAAAGACCTTTTCATGCCTTTTCCAGGCAAGCAAATCATTTGCGTTTCTTTTTGGTTTCTTTAGTTTATGCCAATTCCGTAGTCAATCCCATTATGTATGCCTATAGAATGCCAGAATTTAAGAGAGCTATGTCTTCAGTCTTGGGCTGTAGACCAAGTGCTCAGGTTTTTCCTCAGAGTGATTCTTAATTTTTTGCTTCTGATCATCTCAATCTCCTCGAATTGGGTATCAATTTATCGAAGCGTTTTCTCCGTCCGCAGAAGTTATAGATGCTCTTATGAAAGGACTGCGCTATCTCGCAATTCGTGGTGTAATATACAGTCGCGTAATATCGTCATCAGCAATTAGCAAACGTTGACCGCATTTTATACCATATAAATGCTCTGACAACGCACTGTAGATAGCTGAATAATTAAAAGTTGAACTGGAAATTGCGTATTAATAAATTTACGTTACCACTACTTAAAATAAACAAGAGTAAATTATTTAAGAGTTTTCTTATGGAATGGGTGGGCTCCCAAGCACAGTCACAAATGATTCTATTTTTAGAACACTCTTTCCCGCAAAAATAAGTTGTCAGGTCCCTGAAAACCCAAAGGTACCCCAAGCTCACGGAGAGTCATTGTTGAGTTACATAAATTTTATGAGGGTTTGTATGGGGAATTTAGAGATCGTTATTTAGGGCATTAAAATAGAAATAAAAATACATCAGAATTTCTTACCTTGCCTCCTTGTCTTATTTATGGTATGTTCTTAGCATTTTTGGCCATTTCAGCGCGATTCTAGGGAGTTTTAGTTCTACCGTTGCTCTCTCGTTCATATGATTACCAAAGGTTGCATGTTGGTTACTTGGTGGGGGCGGTCTCGCATATCCACCGAGGGAAATCAGCCGTAAATTCACTCCAAACGCTCATGTAGCCTCCAGATTTAGCCAGTTAAAATCCTCCTGTAATTAATGGCTTTCTCTATCGGACAAAAACAGCCTCGGTGCGGGAATATCCGCTCGCTAATCTAACGACTCCCTTCCATCAAGGACTGTCGACGTTGCTTTTCCACGAAGTTCCGTGCACGGCAGTATTTTCCTGAGAAGGGCCTCACGTTGTACCTGTCACTGAGACTCAAGCCTCGTCGCCCACCCTGTGTGTAACAAATTTGAACCTTGGGCCCAGTCGGTAAGGTGTTTTTCCGACGGTTTCGTGCACGGAACATCACAGGTAGCCCAAGCTCTGTGTTTTGTTTTGAATTTAGAGAGCTTTTATGGCGAGTTTTAGTGGATACAAATCAGAAGGCTTAATAAAAGAAATGAGCACTAATAGTCAGGGAGGATATGTCGCGAAATTAAGCCCCGTGGGAATTTCGTGATGAAAGCAAGCCGCCTATCTAGATGTGTTAAGTGATATTTAAAAAACGAGCAGCATTGTTTTAATGAGGTTTAAAAACACGAGGCGTAGCGGAGTGTTTTTAGATCCGCTAAAACACGTTTTTTGAACGGCTTAAAAACATTCCACAAAGAGCGTGTCCCTCTGGCCTCAAAACAATGGTCCAAATTGTTAGAGGTGAATATTAGCATACAAGAAAAACCAGCTATGCCTTATTAGTATTCTTTATATAAAGAATACTAACGAGGAGTGTTTTATCGAGATATAAAGCTCATACACGTGACGTTTTATCGATGTTTTGATAGGCTGTTAGGCTCATGAATTATTAACGAGGTTTTTGAAGGGGACCATAAGGAACATGCCAAATGTTGTCGGCAATTTTGTGGCGTGCACCGACGGCTTTTATGGGGAGTTCAAAGTGTGACCCACAGAGTCCATCATGGAAACGAGGCTTGACCTTCAGATGCTTTGTAACCATTGTTAGTGGTGGCGAATTTTCGACAAAATTCTCATATTTTAAATATACCTTATTCACGATGGCCGCCATGTTGGATTTACTATTATCATGCAAATTAGCTACACACTTCTGAGGAGGCAAACAACGCAAGTTCGAGAGGTTATAACGAACATCTTAGCTGAATCACTGAATGTTTATCACGTAAGTAGTGAAATAGAATGATTACACAAGTTACTTCGACTTTTTTTTTAGTGAAAAATAAGCAGATAACGAAGTAGAAAGTCAAAATGTCGGAGGCGATCAAAAGATATAAAATTGTTACAAAAGGTACTTAATTTTAAATTCTAAAATGTACTTTTAGCAATGTTATTTCAATATTTCGACGAGCTGATTTTCCGCAATTTTCCTTTTTCCAATGTTTGCCCCCCAGCATAACACATGGCTAATTTGCACTGCCACTGCGATCTCTCCGTATGAGTTAATAGCCATTGATGTGACCCTCGTCATCCAGCAAGACATTCCTAGTTAAGTGCGTTTCTGATACGGTAAGAATGTCTAGGTTGGTATGTTCGATAAGGATTTTCACCTCGGAAAGGTCCCTCAATAGCCCACGTACATTGGAATGGCCGATAGAAACAAATCGACTACAGTATGGTGTCCGTGGTCCGCGAGAAAAAAGGATAATCTTGAATATCTTACGTGAATCAAAACGCCACGATCTGAAATTTGCCCTGAAGATAGAGTTTTCGTATCTTACGATAGTTTTAAATTGGCAAGTTCCAAACTGAAATATTTTTTTTATAATTCGAAAAAAGGTGAACGTAATCGCGAGCCCTTCGTCTGCGAATCATGTAAGCAGCCCCCCCCCCAAAATACCTGTGAATCCCGATAATTCAGATAATTTCTGTACGAACATGAAAATTTATTTATTCTTTATTATCCTTGATATATCTCAGCTACAGTGGTATTGGATGCCATTGTGATTATTGTTCGGGAAATAAGTACACGCTCGAAGCTATCTGGAACACAACAGTCGATTTATTGACATACCCAATTTCTCACAGCACTTGCAATTGTTTGTTCTCATCTGGTATAACAAGCGACAAGAAGACGCCGCAAAAACTTACAAATAAACCGCGAATTACACTCTGAA
>NC_090892.1:13456876-13461876 GCF_036669925.1 Montipora capricornis | reverse complement strand
AATTTTTTGCTCCAGATTCTTGCGGCTTTCCGTCGTACCTGGATGTAGGGAAAGGCCGCAGATAGCCATGTGTTTTTTGGAGTGGTTAGGGAGATTAAAATGACGAGCGACTGGCTTAGATGAATCTTTGTTATTCTTCTCAACAACAAGTCGCGAAGGTGTTCGCGGAATCGGTCGCGTAGTCGTCTACTGCAAGATAGTAAGAATGCTTGAATTAAAGGTCTGGATTTAAGAACAACAAGTTTGAATCTTGGCGGGGATGGATACCCATACAAGATTTCTGTTACATTTTCATTATGGGTGTTTCTTTTTGGAATGTCACAGAGCCATAGTGATCTTTAATTGTATTTTTCAAACTGTATATTATCTTGTATTCCTTATTTTTTTATTCCGTAGGATGTTCTGCCTATTAAATTGGACCAGCTTGCTTTTGCAGGTGCAATGGAAATAATTAATTTTACTATTACAATTATTATTCAAGTCTTAGATCAGTGATCACTCATTTCCGAAGGCCGTTAATTAATAAGTAATCATTGATTCTGCTCCCAAAATTGATCTTTGCTTTTCAATTCCATTTTTTACCCTTTTTCACTAATCAATAAGTTATCTTTTTGTTAAGAAATTTTCTAAATCTATACCTAGTATCCTTTCTTATTCCGGCGTTATTTGATCTCTATTAATTGGACCCATATTAATGGGGCTTACAAGCCAATCAAATGGGAGGACAAGAAAGTTATTCAATTAAAAGTCCGTAAAAGGGCGCACGACAAGCATTCTGCTGCAGTGACCAGTTCCAGTTGTGTTAGTTAATAACAGTCTCCTTTTGCAGTCACATCTACTGAGTTGTGATTCCTCTCCCATCTTCGCCTTTCTGCTGAAAAAAGTAAGTCAAGGTAAAATGCTTTCTGGCGCCTTTTACATCAAGCTGCAACTCGAGGAACAAGCTCGTTTTTGTTAAAATGCTTGCCGCACGTGCAGCACGATTATTTTTCCTATTTTAACCAATGATGTTCTTGTTTTGTGGCTTTGTCTTTGCCGTCGCCGTTGTAATTTAACTCCCTATTAGACGGAAAGATGGACTAAGACGGTGGTAATGCAATAAGACCACTGCAAAAAATCTGGCGAACTGTTGCGTGTGAATCCGCAGTTGGTAATAAGATCAATCACAAGTCGTTAGAATTAATAACCCTATTTCGAAGCAGCTGCAGAGGAAGTCGTAAAGGAGGGAAACATGATATATGGCAATGCAAAGAGACTGAATGTTCAGTTGCAGCTTAGTCCTTCTTAGATCTTCAATGCCATACCATGCGAATACATTCCCCCCCCTTTGTTGTTGTTGTTGTTGTTTTTTTTATTACTGACTGAAAAATCTCGTCGCGTTCGCGTCCTTCAATAGTTGTTTCATTTATTAAATAAAATTACTTCCATTAACATTAAAATAAGCTCATCGTCGGCGAAAGAAAATATCAAGCACGATATTTGCATATATAGTGAACTCCAGCTGCTGATAAAGCATCGTCATTTACGCTCAGATTCAATTCATTTAGGCAGACAAACAACAAGTTGCATTCATTGACAATTTCTATATTCTCCATAGTATTGTCGCTTTTTTATTTGGAAGTTTCAACATAATACTTGGGATATTCGAACAAAGTTTTTTCATTTTTTTACAAATTTCCATTCGTTACTCGATTTAAGGCCGCCGTGTAAGAGCAAAAATGTTAAAATGCTGCATCGAAGTTTTTTCCTGTTTTTTTCTAATTTTAACCAATGATATTCTTGTTTTGTGGCTTTGTCGTTGCTGTCGTCATCATCATCGTCTTCGTCGTTTAACTCCCTATTAGACGGATGGATGGCTTAAGACGGTAGAAATCCCTGCAAAAAATCTGGGGAGCCGTTGCGCGTGAATCCGCAGTTGGTAATAAAGCCGGTGATACACGGTTCAACATTTGTTGATCTGATCGACAAATGTTGCAGCTGTTGTTCAACAAATGTTGAACAGTGTGTCATGCCATGTTGAATGTTGAAATATGCCATCCAACACGTTGAACGTTGTTGAACTATGTTGAACGAAAATAGAGACCAGCTCTATTCCGTTCAACACGTCTGTGCAACATTGTTCAACATTTTGTTGATCAACAAACGTTGCAGCTGTTATTCAACAAGTGTTGAACACTGTGTCATGCCAATATGCCATTCAACACGTTGAAAGTTGTTGAACTTTGTTGAACGAAAATAGAGACAAGCTCTCTTCTTCGTAAAATAGGGAAACATGATATATGGCAATGCAAAGACTGACTGAGTGTTCATTTGCGGTTTTAGGCCTTCTTAGATCTTCAATGCAATACCATGCAAATGCATTCCCCCCTTTACTAGCTTTTTTTTTATTACTGACTTAAAATTCTCGTCGCGTACGCCTCCTTCAATAATTGTTTCATTTATTAAATGAATTTACTTTCATTAACTAAACACGAAAAAGAATTTAGAGCTTATCGTCTGCGAAAGAAAACATCAAGCACGAGATTTCCATTTATAGTGAACTCCAGCTGCTGTTGATAAAGCATTGTCATTTACGTTCAGATTAAATTCATTTAGGTAGACAAACAATAAAATTGCATTATTTGAAAATAACTTTATTCACCAGAGTATTCTCGCTTTTTTATTTGGAAGTTTCAACATCATACTTGGTATATTTAAACACGATTTTTTTCATTTTTTTTAAATTTTCCATTCGTTACTCGATTAAAGGCCGCTGTGTAAAAGCAAAAATATTAAAATGCTGCATCGACGTTTTTTTCCTGATTTACTCTAATGAAGTGCGTGGTTTTGTCATAAGGAGCGTCGGCTAAAGGCCCCGGCCGGAAATTGGCTTCAACGTCTGTTCGATTTTATTGAACAGCAATGTTACGGACGGTGCCTACTAATTCAAAGGTATTTTTGCCCCGGTTAATGATTATGTAGGAAATGTAGATCTTAGCAAGTGTTATTGAAATCCAAAAAGAAAATTGGGGGTAACTACGCATTTTTCAAAGATAATTGATGAATAATATTTGTAAACAGCTGTAAAATCAAAGCAATGTATGGCGTTCTTTCTCAAATTGAAACTAAATGTCTCTTAAAAATGCATGGTTACCCCCAATTTTCTCCTTGGATACCAAGACTACTTTCTAAGATCTACTTTCTTCGGATAGTTTTAGATCGCGCAAAAATATCACTGTATTGGTAAGCATCATCGATTGGAAACTTGAGTATTTCGAGATGCGCAGAACCTATGCGCAATAACAATAGTAGGCACCGTCCTTAAAACCGTTTGAACCATGTTGAATCAAAATTGAATCGATGTTGAATGAGTTTAAAAGCGTTTAAACTTTGTTTCAACAACCATTCAACATTCTTTTGTTATCGCGAATGTTGAATGATTTCGCCCTCCTTCAACATTGTTGCATATGCGCTTGCGCTTGTTGTCACCTGCCTTTGTTGGCAAATTGATGAAATAAAATAAATAAAATAAATTCAGTTCCTGGAAAGTTGCGCTAGTTTTTAGAAGTTAGAAAAACCGACATAATGACGAAAAAGATCAATAAACCTGGACTTGCAATTTTAAATGACGTTTTCAATTCGTTACCGTCGCGTCGTAGATCTTAAACTCCGTGATGCCACTACAAGAACGCAATAATGGCCGGGTATTTTGCAGCGGTGCCCTCGCAAAATCGCCTTTTCTTTAACTCGTTAAGTGTTCCAACTAAATTTATAAAATAATTAGGATAGTGCGCGCACTCTCATTGGTCAATAGCTGCATGTGTTTAGATGAGAGTATGGAAACACGTTTGTGACATCACACGAATTTTGATTGGATATGTGTTGTCAGACGCGCGTTTTGATTGGCTGGTAGGAAATGTGAACGTGTATCAAGAAAATCTGTTTCAATCAAGAATTTTCCTTCAATTGTTCCCTTCATTTGTCGAATTGTCTTTGAGAAATATTTTCTAAAAGCAATAGAGGAGGACTTTTTTCCGTGTTTCCTCAGCCTTATCTAAACACTCTGAGAAGTTGGGAGCATTCGAGACAGTTATGAAAACCCGAGACACAGTCAAGGGTTTGCACAACTGTCTCTAATTCTCCCAACTACCCTTTGTGTTCAGATGAGGCTATGGAAACACGGAAAACGTCCTCTATTGCGTGTCCGGTATTGTAGGTCATTTTAGGTCAGTGATATAATTCACGCATTGATCTGCATAACTCTTCTAATATACATCAGCTGCAGTTATATGAAACAAGGTTTTTGTAATGTCATTCATTAAAGTACTTTCGCTCCTATATAGCGTCTAGCCTGCATTGCAATCTAGAGCCGCTATTTACTGGGTTGCCATATGGCAATCCAGTCATAATCTGAGTTTAATTTCTCCGTTTTATTTTTATTCTTTTTTTTCATATCGAGAAAATGGAAAAGTTGCGTAATGGGGTCTTTTCTGTCACTACCCTGCTAAGTATTGTCTTTGTGCGTAGATCTTTGGAAGGTTTCAGGGGATAGCAGAAAGGTGTAGATTTTATCCGGTGGATACAGTACAAGCAATGCCGGCGAAGCCGATTTAGCGCAAATGTTGTTTTATTGAATCTTTAAACAAAATATATCTTCATGGAGCTCAAGATCTAGAATGGAACGTCAATTCGAGAAACAACATAAGCGGTGAAAAATGAATACGTGGAATCTTAAAAGCGACGAATAGTGGACGTCGGCAACGATTTGCATCTTTCGCCGTCGGATATGAAAGTGAGCTGTATTTCAAATATCTTAAAAATTGTGATGTTATGTGCAACACTGATTAAGCAATAGAGGGCGTTTTTCGTGTTTCCATAACCTCATCTACACACGAGAGGGAGTTGGGGGAATTCGAGACAGTTATGCAAACCAGACACAAACGTAGACCATACCGCGGTCAAACGTCTGAGCATACGCGAGAAATTGTATTGGAGGCAACTCTGTCTATTTCAAAACACTG
>NC_090892.1:13429376-13449376 GCF_036669925.1 Montipora capricornis | reverse complement strand
CGTAGGAGCCGGGACATTAACCTTGGTTCAAGTGACAATTGTTTTGCCTTACGGCCAGGGAAGAAATTGATTGAAAAGTGCATTCTCGCAATTACGTTGAAGAAATGCACTTCACAGGAACAATTACATTAACTGATGACACAACCCTCGCAACACATGCAAGTTGTAGGACAGATGTCACACTATGCAAGGTATGAAAAATTCCTTGCAACGTTGAGAAAAGGATTGCGACTTAAGGAACTAGAGTCTACTTCCTGTTTCATTAGGAAGAATTTCACGCAACTCGTGTCACCATGACGTTGCAGGACAGTTAACTGGAAAATTGCAAAGTGTAAGTTAGATTCGATTTTCTCCAGGTCACCTTTGGAAAACTCATTCTGCGTGAGAAATACATGTTCCTTTAGATTACCTTTGGCTCTTGTCCTTATGCTTTAATCTCTTTCATGCCCGTACTATTTTTTCAGGCTTCTTTCGTAACTGTACGTAGAAGTCACTCAGTCGAAGTATGACATCATATCGTATCGTATCGTATCGTACCGTAATATTGTAGCCAAACTTCCTTCTTCCCCTTGTTTCAGCAGACCCTGAAAAAAGCTCCTTGTGTACTCACATTATCTCCGCTTAATTAAAACGTTGAATTTTGCTAATTTCACATGTTTTTTGCTGAGGAAATGGGGAAATTTGAATTGAATGCAACACCTTCGTGGCGACATGGGTGTAATATCGAAATTGACGAAGATTTGGAAAACGACGATCGACGACCCGTATATATATACGACCCCTCGCCATAGGGGAGGGGCAATGAAACGCAATAAACGAAAAGAGCAAGATCTTTTAAAAGAAACGCACCAGAGGAATATCATTTTGCTATTTACAAGTGCAGCCGAGAAGTTGAATCAAGGACTACAAGAGTCAATTCAACAAGTGGGCAGGGGCCCGTTTCTCGAAAGTCCCGAAACTTTACGGGCCATTTTCGGGTGTGACAATTTACTTTGTATCTCAAGAACGGAGAGGATTTAAGTTGCAAAAATTCACAGTCATTTTGTGTTTTGTTACCTTGAAAACGTGTCAAAATATCAACTTTCCAAAACAAGTGGTTGGCAGCTTCACAAATGGCTTTTCGGGTCCGAAAAGTTTTCGGGACTTTCGAGAAACGGGCCCCAGGACAGGTCGTGAACCCGGGATGTTCGGGTCCAAAGTCAAGCTCCCTAATCACTGCAACACACTACCTCCTCTCTCCCCCAGGGAAAATAACATATCAAACTCCACATGCCAAAGCACATAGTTTCTGTTGTTGTTTTATTGGCGAGTCATCACAGGGTTTTCGTTTTTAAGTCTTTGTTTTCCACCCTAAGGAAAACAAAGTGATTCATCTGAAATGACCTGCACGTCAATGTAAACAATAACAAGAAAAACAACAGAAATTTTGTGTTCTAGAAGCCTAGGGTTGTTTTGAACAAAGTAGTCTCTCGTCTCTCTCTGTGTGGTTAAAAGCCTATTAAACCAAAAGACGAATTCTTGTTAATATTTCAAATATTTTCACAATTTCTTGCAAAGACACATTAAGCCTCATTTACACTAGCAAGGTTTCCTTGACACGTTTTCCTTGACAAATTTTCCTTGGCAGTGTAAATGGAAAAATATGACAAGTTTTCCCTTGTCAAGTGTCCTTTTAATGTTCAAGCATGCTAGTTTTGAACAAGGACACTTGTCAAGGAAAAACTTGACTGTCAAGGACGATATTTAATTTGCTAGTGTAAATTACTTGTCAAGTGCACTTTTCAAGGAAAACTTGTCATATTTTTCATTTACACTACCAAGGAAAACTTGTCAAGGAAAGACTTGTCAAGGAAAACTTGCTGGTGTGTACAGTTGTCAAGTTTTCCTTGACAAGTAGACTTGTCACGGAAAACTTGCCAGGTTAAAGCCGCGGCTACACGAGCGATGTTTTGCTCGCGCTGGTGATGCGATTTTTTCAAACTTTGTCGCGTCGCCGGCGCGAGATGAAAATAGCACGTGTAGCCACCCTTGAACTGGCGACGCGACAGATGAAAAAATCGCAAGAAAAATGTCGCCAGAGTTGAAACTTTCGCGACAAAATTGCAGAGATAGTTGCCGTGTAGCAAAGCTCCTACTTTTTGCCCGCGCTTGCGACGCGACTAAAAACTATTTAGCCAATGAAATTAAAGTAGGAATGTATGCTTTTAGTGCCCAGGTCTCTTGAAGTCTGCGATTCGCGCGCCCTTCAATTTCTCGCCAAAATTTGTCACAAGTGTAGCCACCCTGGCGCGCAGGCCAGACTTAAACGTCTGTTTCGACTTTCCTTTGATCCGTGTATCTATAGCTTTAAATACCCGTAAAACGGAGCTGTGACCGTGACAGAGCGAGGGGGGTAAAGGGTGCACCGTCAACTTCCATTGATACCAGCCTCGTAGCTGAGGGAACTACTGACGTTAAATAAAGTTACTTTTAATTACCTTTTTACCTTTAACTCTATATAGTTTACAAATAACAATTTTACTTGGGCTCTTGGCCTCACGTTTTCAATAGGAACTTTGAGGCTAAACATACCCAAGCCTTAATCAGTATTTTTTCTATATCTACAGTATTATGTGATTGCCTTATTGTGTCTTAACAATAGTATCTGCATGTTACACAAAATGTCATTTTTATAGAAATCATTCGAACAGATTAGCTGCGAACACAAAACTGCCGATAGAAAAGACCTAAAAAAGGTCGTTTATTTGATAAAAAAGACTTCAAGAAAAACAGGAGTCCATTGCTCAGAAGTCTCGATCCGCAATGGAATGCGGCTGATCACTTTTCGGTATTATGTATTTAAAAAAACGTGGCGGTATTGTGTTGTTTGCACGATCCACGATTTTGCCTAAAGCACGAAAAATCCGCGATCCACTATTTTGCATCAAGCACAATCAATCCAATCTCTCGTGCGGTTACTTGGTTCGAGGCAAATCAGAGGCGTTGTGGTCACGAGACCCAACCTGATTGGTCATAATTTGGTGGGAACCGTATTCTAAATTAAGATGCAGTAAAGTGATTGGCTAAGGCCAAATAGCAGAGGTCTACACTTCTGGTTATGAGCTTCTGGCAAAAATGATTAAATAGGTTTAGTTATGTGGCTGGGTTGGTGTTTGACTGCATGGGCAGGTCGTGTGTTGTCACCAGTGGGCCTTGCTGTTTCTTCCAGCGTTGATAGAACACCGCTGCTACTACGCCTATCACTACACCAATCAAAATCATGCCAATTGCAAGCAACGCCACGCCCCATGTTGCCATACCATGCTCTACAAAAAGGTGACGAAACAAAAATGTCAGTTCATCAATTAGACTTTCTTATCACATATGAGGCCTGTACCCACGCAACATTGAAAGGGGTTTTGGATGGGCTTAAGAAGGACGTAGGGGGCTTAAATCCGGAATGACTATAATAAACACAGAAAAGCTAAACGAATTACAATACGTTATTTATTTTCCAATTGTTTTGTCATGTTTGACCGTTTTTCTGCTAGAGACGCAAAATGCGTCTGGACGACTTTGGGCAATTTTATTATTTTACAGCGTCATTTAGTTACTCATTTTTTTTGCCATATATAAAGACAGACGAGAGGCGCATTATGCTGCTTCGGCTGCTGGGATATGAATAGTTGCTGAACATAACTGAACACCTCCTATTTAACCAATCATGGCGCGTGAAAAGAGCTATTAATTTCTGTCAGAATGCAAACAATCATATATTAAAAAAAAAAAACTTCTTTTTTTTGTTTCCTGCTTGTATAACAAAGTCTCATAGCTAACCCGAAAATGATTATCATTGTTGCTTTATAATCATATGGGCAATTTATATTTTCTTGTTGAGTCACTCAAATCATTCAGTAACAATTAAGGGTAACAACTTCGTTCCCGAGACCTTTTCCTTCGCTTTTCTCGTTCCACCCTAAAGTGAAGGGAAAAGTCCTGGGAACGAGGGAGCGATGAGTCAACAAATTTATCGGGCGATAAAAAGATGGTTTTCATCTGACGTCACAGCAGGCAATGTAGGTTCACAGAACAATAGAAAAAAAAGGTCTTTTTGGAATTTGACTATTATAATGAAAATTGCTATTGTTTTGTGCACCAACCTGGCCGCCTTATCACGTGATTGAAACCATCTATAGTAAATTCAGAGCAAATTAGGAATTAACGATAATTGTTATTTCACAAGTAGAGACTGGGTTGCAAATCTATCGGGCTCCGGTAATCTCCTACCTGAAACATCAGCGGAGTGGGTGAATTTTAGAATCCGCTGTGGACATGACATCTTGGTGACGTCATTGGTCACGGCTAAGATGACGTCAGTAGTCTTCTGCAAGAATTGCAGCATTCGAGGAGTTACTCTTGAAAGCGTGTCGCAATCCTCGTGGTAACAGGAAGTCATGTGGCCCCTGAGGTCGGCGGTGTCACTGAGGAAAATAGCGCTCAAGGATGGGATGCTTTCCCAAAATGATACGTGATCACTTCTCAAAAAGTCACCCATGACGTAGTACGCATAAGCAGAAAGCTTTGAAGGTTGGCCTTGGAAAGGAAGTTTCACCGAATACATAGTAGTCTTGTCCTTTAGGTCTGCAAGTTTTTTTTTAAGAAGAACAGCAACCGACCTTTAACTCCTACTTTTGAGTTAACCGTTACTAAGGCAACAGAGACAGTAAATAGAGGGAAGGAAAAGTAAACATTACTTCCCTTTACATCTGCGATTGTATGTGGGTTAGTTTTATTCGACCTGACTCCGAGGGTTTTTCTCCGTACTCTGTTTTTCCTTCGTCATCAAAAGTTGAGGACGGTAAACTACATCTAGCTGCGGTGCTGTGCTCCACAGCAAGATTTAATTTGAGGGTCACAAGTTAAAACTGTTTAGTTAAGGTTAACGTGTCACCCTCGTTTTTAAAGACTACTCTTGTGTATTTCATAGTATTGCATAAACAAAAAATTGAAAGGTTCCTGCTCATTAACAATTAATGTTAGAAAACGATCTTAAAGCTCGTAGCATGCATGGTACTAATTTAGATTCGGTTATATCTTGTCGCTGTTGAGCAGAGTACGATAAATAATTGTACATAAATACTATGCATATTTCGCATGTAAAGAGCGTCTGTTAACGTTGTTCCTGATCAAACCTGTAGTTAAGTGACATTCTTGTTCAGGTCCGACTCGGTGTCTTAACTGCTTAATACTCTCTATCGTTTCTGCACTAAAAAACCGTTCAATCGCCGATCATATTTACTCAATAGGGAACTTAAGCATCGATTAGGCTCATGTTTATAAATACCGCCCGGCAGTTGATCTTTTCTCTTAATGCTCATAAAACGAGAGAGACCCTGGGAACGAGCTTGCAAAATCGTGGCTTAAGTTGCACCTAACCAATTTTTACTTAAGCAGAAGTTAAATATTAAACATGTATTTACCTTTGCTTCTATAGACTATCCTTAGTTTTTATTATACGAATGGAGGAGCTACCGTAGTCAAGGGGTTAATGACGTATGGCTCAGGGACCGATTAATCTCTCCCTCTTTAGATCAAAAAGAACAGGGGAACCCAAACAGAGTTTTTGCAATTTTTTTTTTCTCAAACCCTTTGATTACTATCTGGCAAAATACGTCCAGCTTTATCCACAGTCCCATCTTGTGACGTAATCAAGTTTAACGGTCAGCAAAAGGTTTGTCCACTAACTTGTTCAGAGAGAAGACATCTCTCAAACTATACCAGAATGAGCACAATTCAGTCAAGGAAACTGGAGAAACGGCCAAACAAACCATGTAACACTGACCTGAAATCTCCATGAAAAGCTTGCTCCATTACCCACCTACCTTTCTCAGCACCTAATTCTAAGGTGATGAATAGTTTCTCAGAAACTCTTCCTACCAAAATAAAGCCTACCAAATGCCCAGCAAGTTGACAAAAAAAAAAAAAAAAAAAATGAGGCAAGGAAAGCGAAAAGAGATTGAAGGAAGGAGAGAAAGCGAAAAGTGAAAGTCGAAAGTGTTGTGCTACTTTTAAAGCCAAAAACTATGTCGAAATTTTGCTTTCTGCGCATGCCGAACTTTGCAAGCGCTTATTTTGTGTACAACCTGGAAACGGAATTTTAGGGAGATTTAGCTCTTAAACATTACGACAGTGACCAAAAAACCCCTTTAACTAGCTTCAAAACGTTTTTTTCGGCCAAATCTCTAGTAGCCAAGGTTAATACGTATTTTACGAATGCGCATGCGTTCTGCACTAACTCTGCTTACCACATGAAAAAGAACAAAGAAAAAAATTCAGAACTATGGACTATCCTTAGTTTTTGTTATACAAATGAAGGAGCTGCCGTAGTCAAGGGTTAATCACGTATGGTTCAGGGACCGATTAATCTCTCCCTCTTTGGATCGAAAGTAGCACGGAAGACCCCAAACAGAGTTTTTGCATTTTTTTTTGTCAAACCCTTTGATTACTATCTGGGAAAATACGTCCAGCTTTATCCGCGGTTCCATCTTGTGACGTCATCACTTTTAACGGTGTGTTTATCCTCGCTGCTTCACTCTTAAGCTGAATATTGATATTTCGAAAATGGCCTATTAGGAGTTTTAGGCTTTCAGACTTTTAATTTCGCGTGTTGTTTTACATGGAACATCAGTGGCTTCATAGCTTAGTTGGTTAGAGTGTCGCACCGACATCGAGTGGTTACGAGTTCAAAGCCCTCCAGGCTTCTCTATACAATTGCTAAAATTGGGTTCATAATTGCGAGGATCATAGCTTCACTTGATTTCATATCCACAGTTAAATATATGATTCATTTCATATATCATTTCGTTCATTTCCTAAACTCTCCGTTGAAATTCTTAGGGCGTTAGACTGGAAACAGATAAAGATAAGTGGTGTGAGAAATCCTCACAAAGCCACCATGATGATATGTTCAGTTCAAAATTTTTAACGGCCTGGCACCTCCCTGCCTCACAAAAATGTTTACTTTTAAGATAAAGTTTCTCAACAATTACCAATTGAGTTCTTCCGGATATGGACCTTGAGCTCTCTAAATGCAGAAACAACAGAAAATTGCGTTTAGCAGGGCCAAGATCTTGAGTAATCTGTCCCTTAATTCAAAAGGAATAATGTCTTACAAAAAATCCTATCGATTATGAAAATTCTTCATTTTTTATGTGGTCGGTATACAGAGTACAATTGAAGTTGAAGCGGAAAAAGGCAAAGCGAGAAAGAGTACTCCCTACGTCTTCTATCGATTTTTTTTTTCGCGCTCGCTCTTTCATCAATTCAGGCCAACCATCTGAGAGCCTGAAAAATGATATTAACAGAGGAGCCGAGGTCGTGCGCGGGGCACCATGGTTAAGAAAATATGGTAACCCATTGGTGCGACAAGTCCCACCCCCCACCCGACAAGTCGTCCGACCATCCAACTGTACGTTAAACTGTTCATGTAAGTCAATGCGTGAAATGTCGCACTGCTGGAACCAGGGTCTTTTGGCAGGAAGTTGCATGGTTTAGTAAAACAAACAAAAGTATTGAAGACAACCAGAATAAACGAAATGAGTTAAGCATTTCTTTAATATGCCGTAAAACGAGGAAAGAATTAAGAGAAAAAGAGCAAAAAGACTAGTAAGCAGGTGACGAGTAAGTGATACTCAACGGGAAAGAGATGGACTGAGAGCAGGAGAAAACAGGGGAAATATCAGTGACAAACCATGAGTGAGAGAGAGGGGGGAGTGGGGGGAGGGGGCAGGGAGAAAGAAAGAGAGAGGAAGACTGAAGATTCCGAAAAAAGAGACGAACTTATATTGACGAGCAGAGAAAGAAAGAGCAATCACGAGCGCGAGAAAACAGGCTGAATAATAATGACGAAAAACTGCGAAAAGCACAAGAAAGAGCATGGAAAAATAGACTACACTATAGTAGTGAGCAGGCCAGACTGGTCGTATGATAAGCAGACTTGAAAACAAAAACATAAATAAATACAAATTGAGGAGCTCTGCTCAGTTAAAAAAAAAAGAAAAAAAAAAAAGAAAAAAAAAGAACAAAAAACAAAAAATAATAACTTGCATGACCAGAAAATGGAGCGAACTTTTCTCGAGTAATTGAAAATCCCTTTATAGTACGTTTCGCCCGTTCGGGCTTCTTCAGCAATACTGCACAAGATAATGAATACTTGGAATAAAAATTCGTAAAACTAGTCTGGACTTTTACAATGGAAAAATTATGTAAATACATATGATAGATAATTATCGTAAAATACATGTTAAAAATAGACTATAAAATATAAAGCCATAATAAGCAGCTAATAGGGTGTTGATTGATTCACTATGGCTAGTGATTAAAAATGACGCTGAGCGGCTGGCTTGGTGTTAATTATAGCAAATCCTATTTTTCGAATTGAACATGTACCTTTAACTTTGTTTTACGATAATTATCTATCATATGTATTTACATAATTTTTCCATTGTTTTTTACATATAAAAGTCCAGACTAGTTTTACGAATTTTTATTCCAAGAATTTATTATCTTGTACAGTATTACTGAAGAAGCCCGAACGTGCGAAACGTACAATAAAGGGACTTTCAATTACACGAGAAAAGTTCGCTCCATCTTCTGATCATGCAAGTTACCGGCTGGATCCTTTTCCCAAGTGGCATCATCGTTGGCCATCCAACAGCGTTCACACATTTATATATATATATATAGCTGGAGTTTTGAAAACAAGGTCGTGTTTTATTTTGTTTTGAAAAAAAGATCAAACTTTGCTGCCAAATCCAAAATCCAAACAATTCATTAGACCTCTCTATGGGAGGCTTAGGGAAGTAAATGTTGAGCCATCGGGTGGGGAAAAAAGTTAAAGATTTCCATTGTTAAAACAAGTAGTATTTTTCACGTTGTCGTGTTAACCACGAATTGGGTAGCTCCTACTCTACTATTAAAACTACACGTAACCCACAATTGGTCACAAGTCCTCGATTCTCTCTGACGAAGGGCTAACGCTCGAAACGTCGGCTTTTAGAATCTCTGTACGGTGGCCAATTTACATTATCAACTACTTCTTCCCCACCGACGCAGCACCACAGTTTCTTTAGGAACTTCCACCTTCATTCATTTGTTGGATTTATGCATGAGAGATATATAGCTGAAGTTTTCAAAACAAGGTCAAGGTTAATGCCATATCCAAAGAGCAACTGGTGAGTTCGATTCCCACTCACGGCATAAGGCCATCCCCTTTTTTTACTCCGTTTCGCGTCGTCCGATCGACCAAAATTTTTGGCATTTTCAAAAAAAAAAAAAAAAAAAAAAAGCTAACGACGTTTTAAAGCCATTTTATGTAGCAAATGAGTTTCGATGGTGGATCCTTTTGCCCACGCTGTCTTAATTTTGCAACAACCTTCACCAACGTTTCCGCCATATTGATTTTGGGTTCATGTCTTGTTGTTTTCCTGGCTCCACAGCTATTATGCTGGGGTACCAGGGCTCCGATTCCGAGAATGCTTATGATTTTTTTTAGGCTTTTTTTTTTTTCAATCCGACCGACCGACCCGATATCAGGACTCGCATTCGACGGTAAACAAAAAAAAAAAAAAAAAAAAAAAAAAAAGGAATGGCCTAATATGTTTTTCATTAAAAATGGATCAGTTAGTTGTTCGCTGTTACTATTTCTACATTCAAATCACTTAACATTTGTAGCAAAGCGTTGTGTATCCTTCGGATCCTACTAGCTTGTGACTACATCGTTGGATTTTAAGCCTTGTTGATTAAAAAACAAAAACAAAAACAAAAAAACAAAACAAAGAAAAAAAAAAAATATATATTATATATATATATTATATATGCGTATAAGATAGATTTGTATCAATTGCAAAAATGAAAATTGTTTCTCAATGGCCGAAATTGCCCGAACGGCTTACTATTGACACAACAGCTGACTAACTCTCAAGCTTCATTGGACGCACTCGAAGGTCTGAGTAAAAACAACGCAAATTGGGGCAATTTCGGGGCGGCTAAAAATATCGACTGATGTACATATTACCCAGTGGAAGATGGCTTTGTTCGTCCCTATGACTCGATGACATGTTTCATTATCGCAGTTCCAGCTACAGTGTCATGCTTGTTCAAAACAGCAGCAATTAAACTCTGATTGCGACTAGTGATAAGCTTGTCAATTGATCATGAAACGTACGTCAACATGGACAAATCGGGATTAATAGACTTGAAAGCATTGGAAGAAATTAGTTTTGGCCTGGTTTAAATTTCGTTCTTCGCGTGTTTTATGTTAATAAATATGTATATATATGTACAAAAAATATTTATTTGAACAGACCCTTCCACGGTTTTTGACCGCTATCTTGGCTAGGGGCAAACACGGCTAAATGTACAGTAAATGTATGGGATTTTGGCCGACTTTGAAACGCTGTAGCGCCGCTAAAAAGAGACAGATTTCCAACTTTTGCCATGACTTTAAATAGTTTTACTGATATCATTCATTCAACAGAAAATAAGGCCATTAAGGAAGGTATGACGTCTGTAAATTCGAACAATATATCTTCTCATGTTGCTTCTAATTTCGTGGCAATTTGCCGTAAATGATTTTAGATGGGTTTGTATGAAACCTTGAAAAACTCGTTTATGGTCGTTGTAGCCTGAATCTGTTCTTCGTATTTCCTCAAAAAAATTTCAGTGTAAATATCTTTTAAAAGGCACTATCACTGTGGAAATCCATCTCTTTTTAGCGGCGCTACAGCAGTTCAAAGTCGGCCAAATAGTCAACCAAGATGGCGCCAAAAACTTTGAAAGGGTCTATTCTCTTTGCTTGTGTTGGTCAACCCCGGATTTCAGCAGTCGGAACAAAAAATAAAAAATAAAAAATAAAAAAAACAAACAAACAAGCAAAAACAAAGCAAGATCACAAGGGACAAAAAGGAATTCTCCTTCGTCGAAACGTGGGTAAGATTGTTTTGTAACAGTAGTTTTTGCAGGTGTCGCTAAATGAAGCTCAGTCCAAGACTTTCTTTTTGTTGACTTTGCTGTCTATCAAATTTACCAAGTTTGAATGTACTTTCTTATCCTTAAGTTAATTGCATTAATTTTACATCGTAAATCTCTATTACACAGAACAATCCAACAATAATGTACTTTTTCAACAGAAATCGTGTTCAAATAAATGGTCCTCGGTGATAATTGCGCGTCAAACGGTTAGGTTAAAATCCCTATTGGTAAGCTATTGACAGGTTTCCCTAATATTAATGGATTAATGCAACGTTAATTTTGATGTAAAAGGGCAGGCACACAGCCAACTTTCTCGGCTGCAGGTGCTTCATTCATTTCTCATAAGTCCCATGTTGGTTGAGGTCATTTCTTTTACGTTCTGCCTGCACGTTTCCTTCAGTTCCAGTGCTTCCATAAATCAAGGTGAGGATTTCCTTATAGCCTTTCAAATAAATTATGTCTTCATATTCAGTTTCGAAAAAGTGTTGCAAGTGTTCGGCACAGAAATGAGTTCGAGACAGCCAGTGAACATTTTTCCGGGAACCAATATGTCGCTTGCAAGTTCTTGAAAGATATTTTTTAGCTAAAAATATATAAAATTATAAAGGAACATGAAACAATAATGGTGAAGGTGTTATGAAGAAATATGCTGATCGAGAAGGCCAATATGGAAAATATGCCTTAAATTAAGTACTAAAACATGAGAACTACTTTACAAAAACTGAATAGCAGATAAGAGTCCCAGGGAAGAATCGATCAAGCCTATGGCTACCATAACTGAACAGGTTGGATACTAAAACTAGCTACCTACATATGTTACGTTCTTATAAACACAGTCAGCGAAACTGTTCGTGCCTTCTCATGATCACAACCGAATTCACAAATTGTTTTGTTCTTCCTTAGCAACATCATTTCAGCTTCTTCAAACGTCTTCGATGTGGTTAGAAGTGATTTACCCGAATTTTGAATGATCGATGTCACTCTTATTGGAGAGTAAACTATCGGTCCTAAAATTACGGTACGTGCTTTAGTTTCACAATCAAAAACTGTGACGAAAAAAGGGAATGACCAACTATGCAAATGCATCTGACCGTTTCCTGTTTCAGGCGACGACGAAAACGCCTCAAAATAAAATGGCTTTTATGAGCAAAAAAAGGCTCTGCATTCCCTGCACGTTTATAAACGGTTCTCGTCTTGATAACGACGTGAGATAAAAAAAAAAAAAATTATGTGAAGAACACGAGCCTCGCATATTAAATATTAATTTTTTTTCTTCACATATCCACATCACTAGTCATGACATTTTTTTCTGGTTTTCCATGCTGGAATAAATCGCTAAATGATTACAATAGCGCCAAGTAAATTTTTAGTTCACCTTCTCGTATCCGATGCCTTCGTACTTGTTTACTTAATTAAGCTTAATATAAGACGTCTTAGACTTTCTCGTGTTCTCTTTCTATAGATGAACGAGTAAGATGGCTAACTATTCCTTGGATAAGCAAAATAACACGCTTGAAGGACGATTAACGACAATTTCTCCATCGGAGTGCATTGCTTGGCTTACAGTACTTTGCACAATAGGTATTGCCATAGTAACGGTCAATGGCCTTGCAGTCATTGTTTACCTCAAAGAGCCCAGTCTTCGCAAGCGTAGCATGTACTTGGTGATCAGCAGACATGTTTGTTGGAGGCGTCTCGCTGAGCATACGCGTGTTCAATTCAGGACGTAGTTGTAGCGTTTGGGAGAGCCATTTGTCGCCAGCCGGGGAAAGTATGTTAATTGCTATCCTTTTCGTCTTCGCAGGAGCCTCGGTGACACACCTTGCTGTTATTTCTTTGGAGCGAGTGCACGCCACGTTTCGTCCATTAAAGCATCGTCTCCTCAAAAAGTGGATCTTTGGCGCGTCTGTTGCGGCCGCTTGGTTAATTGGTGTGATAAACTCCGCTTACCTGTACCTGGATATAATTTTTAAATTAAAAGGTCCTTGGGAATTTTACTCATATTTGTCACTAGCGGCCTGTTGCTTTTTTATTATCATTGTTTCATATTCATCGATCGTTGTTAAAATGTATTGCGGAACTTATCCTCACTACCATGGCGCAGTAAGTCGAGAAAGAAAACTGACCAAGACACTTTTCATAATGACACTTGTATCTTCAGCGTTGTTGCTACCGTACATTCTTTCTTATTTTCTCATATTCTCCAAAAAACCTTTTCATGCCTTTTCTAGTCAAGCAAATCATTTGCGTTTCTTTTTGGTTTCTTTAGTCTATGCCAATTCCGTAGTCAATCCCATTATGTATGCCTATAGAATGCCAGAATTTAAAAGAGCTATGTCTTCAGTCTTGGGCTGTAGACCAAGTGCTCAGGTTTTTCCTCAGAGTGATTCTTAACTTTTATAACTTTTGCTTCTGATCATCTCAATCTCCTCGAATTGGGTATCAATTTATCGAAGCATTTTCTCCGTTATAGATGCTCTTATGAAAGGACTGCGCCATCTCGCAATTCATGGTGTAATATACAGTCGCTTAATATCGTCATCAGCAATTAGCAAACCTTGACCGCATTTTATATCATATAAATGCTCTGACAACGCACTGTAGATAGCTGAATTGTTAAAAGTACCAGTTGAACTGGAAAGTGCGTATTAATTTACGGTACCACTACTTAAAATAAACAAGAGAGAATTAGGTAAGAGTGTTCTTATGGAATAGGTGTGCTCCCCAACACAGTCACAAATGATTCTATTTTTAGAACACTTTCCCGCAAAAATTAGTTGTCATGTCCCTGAAAACCCAAAGGTATCCCAAGCTCCCATGGTTTGTATGGGGAATTTAGCGATCGTTATTTAGGGCTTTAAAATAGAAATAAAAATACATCAAAAATTCTTACCTTGCCTCCTTGTCTTATTTATGGTATGTTCTTCGCATCTTTGACCGTTTCAGCGCGATTCTAGGGAGTTTTAGTTCTACCGTTGCTCTCTCGTTCATATGATTTCCAAAGGTTGCATGTTGGTTATTTGGTGGGGGCGGTCTCGCATACCCACCGAGGGAAATCAGCCGTAAATTCACTCCAAACGCTCATGTTGCCTCCAGATTTAGCCCAGTTAAAATCCTCCTCTAACTAATGGCTTCCTCTACCGGACAAAAACAACCTCGGTGCAGGAATATCCGCTCGCTAATCTAACGACTCCCTTCCATCAAGGACCGTCGACGATGCTTTGCCACGAAGTTCCGTGCACGGCAGTATTTTCCTGAGAAGGGCCTCACGTTGTACTTGTCATTGAGACTAAAGCCTTGTCGCCCACCCTGTGTGTAACAAATTTGAACCTTGGACCCAGTCGGTAATGTGTTTTTCCGACGGTTTCGTGCACGGAACATCACAGGTAGCCCAAGCTGTGTGTTGTGTTTTGAATTTAGCGAGCTTGTATGGCTAGTTTGAGTTGATACAAATCAGAAGGCTTAATAAAATAAATGAGCACTACTAGTCAGGGAGCATATGTCGCGAAATTAAGCCCTGTGGGAATTTCGTGATGAAAGCAAACCCGAGCAGCATTGTTTTATTGAGGTTTAAAATCACGAGGCGTAGCGGAGTGTTTTTAGACCCGATAAAACACGTGCTGCGAGTTTTTTGAACGGCTTAAAAAACATTCCACAATGAGCGTGTCCGTCTGGACTCAAAACAATGGTTCAAATTGTGAGAGGCGAATATTAGCATTCAAGAAAAACAAGCTATGCCTTATTAGTATTCTTTATATAAAGAATACTAACGAGGAGTGTTTTATCGAGATATAAAGCTCATACACGTGACGTTTTACCGATGTTTTGATAGGCTGTTAGGCTCATGAATTATTAACGAGCTTTTTTAAGGGGACCATAAGGAACATGCCAAATGTTGTCGGCAATTTTGTGGCGTGCACCGACGGCTTTTATGGGGAGTTCAAAGTGTGACCCACAGAGTCCATCATGGAAACGAGGCTTGACCTTCAGATGCATTGTAGCCATCGTCAGTGGCGGCGAATCTTCGACAAAATTCTCATATTTTAAATATACCTTATTCACGATGGCCGCTATTATCATGCAAATTAGCTTCACACTTCTGAGGGGGAAACAACAAAAGTTCGAGAGGTTGTAACGAACATCTTAGCCACACAGATGATTTGTTTCACATTCACTGAATGTTTATCACGTAAGTAGTAAAGTAGAATGATTACACAAGTTACTTCGATGTGTTTTTAGTGAAAAATGAGCAGATAACGAAGTAGAAAGTCAAAATATCGGAGGCGATCAAAAGATATAAAATTATTACAAAAGGTACTTAATTCTAAATTCTAAAATGTACTTTTAGCAATGTTATTTTAATATTTCGACAAGCCGATTTTCCGCAATTTGCCCTTTTCCCAATGTTTGCCCCCCAGCATAACAGCTGGCTAATTTGCACTGCCACTGCGATCTCTCCGTATGAGTTTATAATAGCCATTGATGTGACCCTCGTCATCCAGCAAGACATTCCTAGTTAAGTGCGTTTATGATAAGGTAAGAATGTCTAGGTTGGTATGCTCGGTAAGGATTTTCACCTCGGAAAGGTCCCTCAATAGCCCACGTACATTGGAATGGCCGATAGAAACAAATCGACTACAGTATGGTGTCCGTGGTTCGCGAGAAAAAAGGATAATCTTGAATATCTTACGTGAATCAAAACGCCACGAACTGAAATTTTCACTGAAGATAGAGTTTTCGTATCTTACAAGGAAAGGTTACGTTTATACAAACGTTGGCCGTGTAGCACTTATGTAATGTAGGGCTAACGCTCACATGGTTCATATGGGATTGAAATCTAGCACTTCACATTACACTCTATTCAGTTAACTCTGTTTTCGTATCTTACGATAGTTTTTAATTGGCAAGTTCCAAACTGAAATAGTTTTCTTGTAATTCGAAAAAAGTTGAACGTAATCGCGAGGTCCTTGGTCCGCGAATCATGTAAGCAGCCCCCCAAAAATACCTGTGAATCCCGATAATTTCTGTACGAACATGAAAATTTGTTTATTCTTTATTATCCTTGATATATCTCAGCTACAGTTGTATTGGATGTCATTGTGATTATTGTTCGGGAAATAAGTACACGCTCGAAGCTATCTGGAACACAACAGTCGATTTATTGACACACCCAATTTCTTACAGCATTTGCAATTGTTTGTTCTCATCTGGTATAACAAGCGACAAGAAGACGCCGCAAAAACCTACAAATAAACCGCGAATTACACTCTGAAATAAACAACTGACGGAAAGCGATTTTTTACTCACCATTTAATTTGATGAGAACACTGTCACTACAGTAAGCACAAATCAATTCGCAGCTGGAAGTTTCTCAAGCAAAATCACGAACAGGTTCACAAAACAAAAATCAGCTCCCGCCACATGCTGGTATATCACTAGGATTGGCATGGACTAATAAATAGGGAAACTATTGTTGAGGAGTAGCCTCAACGTCCCGGGGGGCGGGGCTGAACAAAACGGAAAGCTAAACATTCTCTACATTAAAGGTTCTCGAGTTCAAAGGTTCAGAGTTCTCATTGTTCAAGAGTTCACGGTGCTTCTTCAAGGAGGCACAATTTTGTCACGGGACGGACAAGCACTGAGTTCTTCGTCTTGACTTCTGCGGTTCTTACAAATGTGTCTTGGCCAGGAACCACCCTAGTTACACGACCCAACATCAATCAGCATCGTGGTACGCTGTTATCCACAATAAGAACGAGGTCGTTAACAGCTAGATTCCTCTTGTTCAAGAGCCACTTATGGCGATGCTGCAAAGTAGGCACATACTCATAAAACAGTCAGCGAGAAACTGCGCGTGTCTCCACTGTTTGCGCGTGTACAGCTCTTCCTTGGTGAAGACACCGGGAGATACGACCAAGTCTCGTCGGTGAAACAGGCGATGATTGGGGGTGAGAGCCTCAATATCGTTGGGATCATCGCTGGAGGGACACATAGGACGGCTGTTTAAAATAGACATAACTTCAGCGAAGACGGTACGCAAGGTTTCCCGCCCAGAAAGAGCAGCTCGGTCACCAAGAACACCTTTTATAGCCTTCCTCGCGCTTCTAATGAGACTCTCCCAGACGCCCGACATGAAGCTTGCTGTCGGAGGTTGAAAATGCCACTCGGGAACAGCGCACCTGTACCAATCTGTCTCATATCTGTACAGTTCTCTCCTGATTGTTCCATCATCCAAATCCTGAATTGAACGACTAAGTTCCTTCTCAGCACCCGTAAAATTTGTCCCATTGTCCGACCATATTTTCTTAGGACTCCCACGCACTGAAATGAATCGGCGTAATGCTTGAATAAACGCGTCCGTTTCTAACGAAGCAACATCCTCAATATGGATCGCTCTACTATTGAAACAGACGAAAATGCATCCATACACCTTCACAAGGCTTCGCCCTCGTTTCACATGGAAGGGTCCAAAAATTTCTAAACCCGTGTATGTAAATGGTGGCTGATAGGGTACCAATCTCTCTGCCGGAAGATCTGTCATCACTTGCTGAATAGAAGGAGAGTTAAGCGTAGGGCAATTCTCACACTTATGCAACACTTGGCGAACCAGCGATCTAGATCTAAATAACCAAAAACACTGACGTACTGCAGACAACACATGCTCTCGACCAAAATGTCCCAGGATATGATGGTAGTAACGAACTATCAGCGTGGACACCGGGTTACTCTTCGGAAGAACCACAGGGTGAGCTGCTTCATATGCAATGGGTGCACGATGAATTCTTCCACCAACACGAATGACATCATTAACCAAGATTGGGCTTAGATTGGCTAGCTTGCTATT
The DNA here is from genome assembly GCF_036669925.1 of Montipora capricornis. Taxonomy (NCBI): domain Eukaryota; kingdom Metazoa; phylum Cnidaria; class Anthozoa; order Scleractinia; family Acroporidae; genus Montipora; species Montipora capricornis. Next base: position 13,431,522 of record NC_090892.1, on the reverse strand, counting down.
ACTCTTTACTTTTCCACCCCCTTTAAGAGCCACATAGTCTTCATGAATGCATTCTCGCTGGACAACGCGCACAACTTCTCTGCTTGCCGACTGTAGTTCAGAAAGAGTCGGGGTCATTACAGGTACAGCGTTATGGGTTTCCCTCCAACACCGCTTGATAAAGCGCAGCACCCAAGACATCACTCGCAATAAATGAGGCCAGGATGAAAGACGCTGCAAAACGAGATCGACTTGCGACATGTTTACGCTTAATTGGACGTTTGAGGACTTTCGAAGTTCCTTGTCGTCATCTTGTACTTCTCTCACAGACACTATGGCCATGTATGTTCTGGTTGCCAGAGGAATTCCGGACCTGTTTACCACTGACAATCTGCTTGGAAGTACTCAGCACTGACCCCACGTGGGCCTTCATTAGCTGGATTCATAACAACGGGAATGTGATGCCACTGTTCAGGAGAGGTCGTTTCATGAATCTCAGACACACGATTCGCGACAAAGGTTTGAAATCGACGCGTTTCATTCTTGATGTATTGTAAGGATGTCACGGAGTCAGACCAGAAGTACGCTTCATGGACTTGGAAGTCAAGTTCTTTCAGGATTGTCTGGCTCATACGTGCTGCCAACACTGCGGGCCTGTTTACTCAAGCCGAGGCATAGTCCACTCCTTTATGGGTGCATTTTGGGTTTTCCCCATAACAAAGGAACAATGGGTCACTTCACGCTCATCAACAAATCTTAAGTAGGACACAGCGGCATAGCCATGCTGGGAGGAATCTGCAAAGCTGTGTAGTTGAAACGTCACCCGTGTGCCAAGAGTCTGGGTCTTGTGATGACGTGCGGTAACTGCTCAAGCCACATTCGCCACTGCGTGAGGTATGGTTCTGGGATTTATTGGTCCCATGGGAGCTTCTTTTTTAAGAGTTCTTGCAACAGGATCTTGGCTGAGAACACTATGGGAGAGAGGAACCCCAATGGATCAAACAGAGAGGTCACCGTTGAAAGTACTCCCCGCTTGGTAGATGGCATACACGTTGCTATGGTTTTGAACTTGAAAGTATCGGATTGCGTATCCCAGTACAAGTAGTTAGTGCACACCCAATGCTCGTTCCATTGGTAACTGATCCAGATCTAGGTCCAGATTGGGACTTGCTCTCAACTCGGATGGAATTGCTTGTAACACTTCACGACTGTTACTCGTAAACTTTGTGAGACGAAAGCCACCTTCCTTCAATAACTTGGTTAGGTCTGATGCGAGGTGAATGGCTTGTTCAGGCGTCGGAACCGACTTGAACACATTATCAACATAGAAGTTTCTACGTACTGCCTTGATGACTTCAGGGGAATAGGTCTCTTCATTGTCTTATGCTGTCAGGTTCAAAACTTTATTTGCACAACAGGGTGATAACTTGGCCCCAAAGATGTGGACCAGCATCTTGTAATCCTCGGGAGGATTGTCTACACTTCCAGTCCACCACAAGAATCTCAGGGAGTCCGTGTCACGTGGCGTCACATAAGTCTGGTAAAACATACTCTCGATGTCTGCAGAAAAGGCAATCTCGTCTTCTCGAAACCGGAATAACACGCCTGTTAAGTCATTCGTCAGAGTGGGCCCTCGCACAAGTTGCTCATTCAAAGAAGTACCACCAAATCTTGCGGCTGCGTCAAATACCACTCTCACTTTGCCAGGCTTGTTTGGATTCGTTACTGGGTGGGGAAGGTAACAAGTGGTGTTGCTGATGGTGCCTACTTCATCCTTGGTGAGCTTTCTTGCGTAACCCTTGGCTATGCAGTCTTCAATCACAGCTCTGTACTTCAGTTCCAGCTCTTGGTCAAGACCGAAGTGTTTCTGTAAAAGCTGCAATCTTGTTTCAGCGAATACTCGGTTGTAGGGAAGCACAGGGTTATCATCCTTCCACAAAACATCCATCTGGTAATTGCCGTCTCGTTTGAAGACTGAGTCATCGATTGGCCTCGGCGCTCTTTTATCTTCCACACACATGGACTTAGTTACATTCTTAGCAGTGCCATACGATTCAACCCTCCAAAATTCTTCCAACTTGTCATTTAGAGAAACATCTTGACCACTGATAAGGTTAATTTGAACACAACCAGAGGCTTGCACAATTAGCGAACCACCAAGAAAACT
>NC_090892.1:13406876-13424376 GCF_036669925.1 Montipora capricornis | reverse complement strand
AGAACAGTGAGCAGAAATTATTGCACCTTCACTCTCAGTTATAATCCATACATTCACGAGTGGATCGTTCATCCGCTGCGAATGTCGCACTTTAGCTGCAACAACGTACTTCCCGGAAATGATCTTTCCACCTACCGAAGCCACAAACCCTGACACAACTTGATTATAAGCTTCTAGACTCCTATAATTCTTGAACTGGTCGTTCGTGTAGTAGCTTGTCTGAAGAACTAGGTAACCAAATAAATCGGACTGTTCGATTGGTGGCAAACATTCCGGATTGAACTCCTCATATGGGATAATGAAAGGGTCAATACCTACAACCGAAATTTTCTTTAGGTATCGCAGCTTTACATGGCTTTCCAAGGCCGTGGCATACTCTGAAAGCACAGGAATCTTGCTGCTAAACTTCTTTATTTCTTCTTCCTCAATTTTCGGGGATAAATCCATACTACATCCGCAAAACAGCTCAAAAAACGCGAGAACTACCCAGAAAAGGCTTACATTTCCATATAATTTCACACTTCGAGGGGCACAAATATGGCGAACGTCCATATTTGGAAAGTACTGTGACGTCACGTGAAAACCGAGAATAATAACGTCTTGGAGTTTGGTGCCAATCAACACAGAAAACTTATTTCTCTCCACTTCTGGAAAAGACACATGGTGTAAAGAAATTGCTCAGCTGACCTTGTGAATCTGGTACGTTTTAGAGGAAATGTTACTTCCTTGACTTCCCAAACAAATTTCACATCAATCACATTTTCATTCTGGCTATTAACCAAACCTATCTTGAAATCTACTTTCATTACTACTTTTTTGGCATCAACACTGTGCATTGTGCACTGTCGTCAGTGAAAATTTACTGGGAGATCACTTTGTGCTTAACAACTCCACAAGGGACGGTCAATCATCGTGATGGCAGAGCAGAGATGTTCAGCTGAGGTATATTACAACTTGAACCCTTTTCTGACTGTTCGTTAACAGCTGGCTCAGTTAACTCCTTGGATGTCACAAGTGGGACTCTGAAGCAGACTTTGGCAATGGGACGTGCAGAGCTTGTTGTCAGGGGTTTTCTGTAGCAGGTGTATGTCAGAGGACGGTCGAAGGATGCGTGCATAGCGTGGAGAAACTGTGCGTGGACACATGCAGCGACATTTCTGCCCAACCTCCCACCTTATTGTTCGTACATTTTGTGTTTGCGTCTTTGGGACTGCTTTCACCGGAGCCTTGCTTTATTAAAATGAGACCAAAATATTGTTTAGTAAGCGGGAGGCAAATGTTTACTTCGCAGTTTGTGCCTTACAATGAGTTTGCCTGTATTAATTATACTGCATCAGAAAATGCACACCGAGCTTTACAATATTCCCAAGTTTGGTGATAATAGACGCAATATTAAGCGATATACAGCCCCTTAAAAACGTCAAAATTAAGAAAGAAATGTATGGCCATCCATTCAGACGCTGCATACGAATGACCAAACATTTCTTTGCATGTAAATTTTGACGTATTTAAATGGCTGTATCTCAGTCAAAATTAGCCTGATTAACACCAAACTTTGAGATTTTCAATTTCAAATGTCGGTTATCAACTAGATGAGAATCTGGGGTGCTGTATTTTTATTTGACAAACTTCTGTTAGTTTTAAGTCGGCTAGCTGCCATCTGCTTTGTCCTCTTACTGTTTTAGTCTACTGGTCAAAATACTAGTCTTCTTAATTTCATTGCCTTTTCTGATCTACTTTTGCTGGTAACTTATCTGTAGAATTACGGCTTGACCCTATCTTTGGGCCTCTTTTAGACGAAGTCGATCTCCTTTTGACGGAGCTACAGGAAATAGACCTCTTTTTGCCGCTAGAAGAGCTCTTACGAAATGTGCTCAAACTTATTCACATCGTATTAGACGTGCAAGGTCTCGACGAAACTTCTTGTTAACCACCGAATAGATCATTGGATTTGCAGACGAGTTCACGAGCATTAAGAGTTGGAAAAGTCGGCGAAGCTCTCCCATGTACTTGAGGCCCGTGAAGGTCTTACTTGGGTCTTTTGAGAAGATTTCCAACAACGTCATAATGACGTTAGGAGCCATGCAAATCGCAAAAATTACGACCACAGGGGTAAGCAATCTTAGAGCGCGACGATTTTGCCTAGTTCTGTGGTCTACGTCTTTTAGGGCAGTGTCTCTGGACCTTAAGTTTGCTAGTCTGTAACTATCGTTTCTACGAATATTATCTCGCAGCTTGTTTCGTATGCGAACGTAAGTAGAAGTTATAATGGCGAGGGGAAAGAAATAAAATGCCAGATTGTTAGCAGCATGGTACAACCTAAAGGAGATCAAGTTGGGCCAGGTGGCTTGGCAAATCCAGAGTCCCACCTTCGGAATGGGTTTCAGTTCCATGACGAAAAACAGTGGCATCACAACGATTATGAACGGCAGAAGCCATATAACAAGCAGAATGCGCTTCGCTTCTTGCACGTTCATCTGCGGTTTCATGCAATAAAAGAGAATTCTGTAGCGGTTAAAGCCAATGGCGGTGATGCAGCAAATACCAGCCCCGAAGAAAATGTCAAAGAAGGGTCGAATTACTTGACAGGCGAACTTACCAAAAGGCCACGAGAAAGAGAGCTCTATGCAGACAACATGAAGAGGATAATAAATGATTAGAATCCCTAAGTCCGCCAAGGCGAGATTTAGAATAAAGTGATTGCTGGCGATCTTTAAGTTTCGTTTCTTCGATGTAATGACACATACGATGATGTTTCCGCCAATTCCCACCAAGGTAACGAGGAGTTGCAAAGAAAGAACAACTATTGTTGTCGTAAAGCGATCTAGGGGTTCACCTCTGCTGAAAGAGGAGTTTGTAGAATTCTCATATGAGCCTGTGGAATTAGTGCTGTTTGTGGCCATAACTTTTTCTGCAAATCAACCTCAACTTGACAAGGAAATCTGCCTTGGTCGTCTAAATATATTTTACGGGATATTTATCTTTGCGTAGAGTCGATTTGATCAGTTCCTTAATGTTATTCAAATTAAGAGCCGACGCTTTTATAGCGCACAACCCAATATGGATTTACATACGTTTTAATTAATAACTCCCATAGTAGTGCAAATCAATTGCCTGCTGTCTACTGTTTTATGCCATGTGAATGACTAGCGTTACTCAAATTAATGGATATATTATATTACATTTACCGTTGTCGTGTCACGCGGCATCCTGTTAAGGACGGTGCCTACTAATTCTAAGGTATTTTTTCCCCGGTTTATGAAGGAAATGTAGATCTTCACAAGTGCTATTGAAATCCAAATTGGGGGATTGGGGGTAAACACGCACTTTTCAAAGATAATTCAAGAATAATATTTGTAAAAAGCTTTAAATTACAAAACAATGGATGGGGTTCTTTCTCAAATTGAAGCTTAATTACCTCTCGAAAATTCATGGTTATCCCCAATTTTCTTTTTGGTTTCAAAGAATACTTACTAAGATCTACTTTCTCCGGATAGTTTTAAACCGCGCAAAAATATCCCTGAATTAGTAAGTATAACCGATAGGAAACCCGATTATCTTGAGATGTGCAGAACGCATGCGAAATAACAATAGTAGGCACCGTCTTGTAGATAAAAAAAGATGCCCTTCAAAAAAAAGAACTTGTTAGAAAAAACTGCATTTTCTCGAAGGGGTCGGAAATGATCCACAATAAAAGCAACAAAATAAATAATCAACTTCATTTAGAAGCGACTTTATGTCATAGACCACTTACATTTTGAGGAATAGGTTACGCAAACAGGTTGGAGATACCATATTCAGAAATAGATTTCAAAGCAAGAGGGAAGGATAAAGTTTAATTTCTCGAAATTGACGTTTCAATCAGTTTTTTAGCCAGAACTGTTTTGCCTTATTGAAATAAGTTTTGATTAAAGAAATGATTGGGACACAAAAAGAGAATTTCAAAAAAAATTTACAATTTTCGAATGTTTCTTAAGATGACCAAAATAAATTATTCATGCAATTTATCCACGTTAAATGCGTCAGGAACATTACGAGCTTTTCAAAGCCGGAAGTAATTCTATTTAAATTTGTAAAAAACGTCAACAGACAAGAAAAACTTGACATTTTCACAAACGTTTTCCTGGTGGCACCTTTCCAACTGCTCTAATTATGCTTCAAAATGAGTACCTGGCGTAGAGGGACAGAGGACCTTACACGCAAAAGAAACCTACGCTTGCGTTTAATGCCACCATTAATTCAAAATTATGAAAACAACCTAAGTATGTCGTGCGTTTATTTACACGCAAATGGCAATGATACCTATTTGTTAAAATAAGTACATGCTGCACACGTAGGCTAAGAAGTTGTCTTGCCTTGTAAATACCCTTGGGGTTCTCTAAGGAAGGAAGTTCACCCTACAGCAACATTAGCAAGAAAGGTAGTCTTCTATGAAGTCATATATGTATATATATATATATATATATATATATATATATATAGCGCAAGTAGGGGGTTCCAGTTAGCTGCAGAGTGCTCGATACGTGAAGTAGAGCGAATATAACGTTTACAAGAAAGACAACTTCACAGCGTAGCGACTTCAAGTTTCATGTTTGGACAATCATCAGGCTACAGATCTTACATTTGCATTCTAACTCATTTAAAGACCATTCTAATACTCTAGGGGAGCGTGCTATTTTAAGTTCGACAAAAGGTATTTGTTCTTGTGTCTGCATTTAGAAATTAACTCGTTTCTTTTGTTCAGTAGGTGGCGCGTATCTGCTTTTATTATGTACAACTTTTCTGTAAGGCACAGGTCGCATCTCTTTGATCCACATTTGTATGGTACAAATGTGGATCAAAGAGATGCGGCCTGTGCCTATACGGTTACTTTTAAGGTTCCCCCGAACTTTTATGAGTTACCTCAACACGTTTGATACCGCTCTATGAATAAGACCGTCTGTTGAGAGTTTTCACAGGTGTTCACGGCACTTGAAAGTGCGGATTCCTTAGGGGTTCCGAGAAATAGAAAAAAATGCTATCTTACAATTGCCGTCCTTCAACTAAAAACAATTCTAGTGTCTTCTTTTACCTTGGAAGCTATCTTTCATCTGCTAAATTTTAAACGGAAAATATTTTTCCGAACACGTGTTCGGGGAAAACATCTGCCCGGACAAGCCTTTGCGCTGTCTTTTGGCAACACAATTCGATTCACCTTTCAAAGCATTACCAAAGCAGTTAAAAAAAGGAAAGATTAATTTTGAAAGGATTGAAGGAAACTATCTTTTTGTACTTTTTTCGCAAGCCTCTCACTCGAAAACTTTAATTTTCACACATATAAAACACAAAACTATCCATAGTATTAACCACAAACATGTCAAATGGAAACAAATGTCATACAGCATTAATAACATGAATAAGTTCAGCGTTGCTATAAAGACTCGCTCCAAATAATTGTTGAAACTTCTTGTGTATTCTCGCATGGAGAGTTCTGTTATTGAGGATGGGTTCTATTAGTAACCAAATCTTATAGTTGGCTTGAGTTTTCCATGTCACAGTTATATTTTAAACAATCGGTTTGGTAATGTTTTTCTATAAGGAGTTGCATCAAACTATAGAGAGGCATTAGATCAAGAGATCCATCTGGTAATGGCCGTCTCGTTTGCAGACTGAATCATTGATCCGCTTTAGTGTTCGTTGATGTTCTACCGATGTGGGCTTAGTTACATTTTTGGACTCAACTTTCCAAAACTCTTCCAACTTGTCATTTAGGTAAACATCTTGTCCACTGATAAGATTAATTTGAACACAAGCAGAGGCTTGCACAATTGGCATTTGCACCAAGAATGCTCCATCCAATACACGACTTAATGGCAACTGGCTCATTACGTTTGCCTCTTCGAACCTCAAGTGGTATGAAAACTTCTTGGAGGTTGGTGCCAATCAACACAGAAATCTTCTTTCTCCCCACATCCGGAGAGGGGTCAACTGTTGCAGCTTATAGGTATATCAGGAATTTGGAACCTTTTCTGACTGTACTGATTTACAGCTGGCTTAGTTAACTCCTTGGATGTCACATGCTGGACTCTGAAGCGGATTTTGGCAACGGGAGGAGTAGAGCTTGTTGTCAGGACACGGCGGTATTTTAGTTAACGAGGAAATATAACATCATGTTCGGAAAGATTACGGACCAAGGATCTCGGCCGAGGACCAAGTGCACCAAACTGTACCTTATAATTAATCAGATCGAGGAACGCCAGACAAAGTATATCTGGTCTAGTGTCTGGGCCGGGGTTTGGAAGAATATCACCGGAGCAGAGTAGTAGTTTAAAAGATCCTAGCCTCACCAGTTGCATGGTGATACAAGCTGATGGAGCGCCATACAATGGGACTGTGGACTTGTGATGTGTGAGAAGACCAAGATGGCGGTCATTAATGAAGATCGAAGGTGCAGCGTGGATCGCAAAAATGGGGTTTCTCGCAGTAGAGAAGTCTACCAGGAAGCCCGGTCGATTGTGAAAACCATACCATTGCTGAAAAACTTGGGAAACAAGCAGACAGCAGGCAAACAATAACATACGAGAGCATGTTAGGTCAGCGGTTAGGCGCATATTATATGCATGCATGTCAAGGCTTTGAGTAAGGGATTTCTTATTCCCTATTACGCCATTTTCTAGTATTTTGGCTTCTTCCTGCATTGGCAGAGAATCATATCGGTTCCATAACAAGGCTCGTGCGAATGACGAAAACAACACAGACGAAACCATTCAAAGATCATTTGTTTCATTGGATAAACGAAATGACTAGTGGCAAGCGATGATAAGCTTAATTGTTGGCCTTTGCATCGTGTTGAAAACAATTTTTTTATTGAAAAACTCCCGGTCCGTCCATATTTGCTCTGTTCTAAAGCGGTCAAACCGAGACACTACAGTGCATACCGACTCATATTTTCTCGACCAATTATGGTAAAATGGCGTAACAGTAGAATAATATCAATTTCCGTTGCACGAGTGCACAAGGGCGGTATATCATATAACAAGTTGTTATGAATGGTTCTGCGTCGATTTCACTGATGTTAACGAATGAGGGTTAAACCCAATGTTCCCCTGATAACTTTCTTAACTCTAGCTTTGACTTTCCCTGTAGCAGATCACTTATTATATCGCCCCTTATGGACTCGCGATAGCTTAAGTTGAAAAAGAATAAAGAATAAAGACCACAGTGCCATAATGATGCTCGCGAGGAAATGAGAGAATTCAGGGTTCTCGTTTGAGGCCGGACGTTTCGTCCGGTCGTTTACCATTCCATGTCCGGTACTTTGATGTCCATGATATTTAAGGGGTTTGTTTTATTTTTTATTATTATAATTATTTTTTTTGCTGAGGCCCCGTTCACACGCAATATCCTTTTTCGAAAGAAAAAGCAACTTTTTCTTTACAGATACGGATTCCGTCCACACCTATCCGATGAAAACAATCACTGAAAACGGAACTTTTCAAAAACGCTCTCCAGAGTGGACGCGAATTGTTTTTAAAACGGAGAAAAAATGTTGCGGTTTCATACGAATACGGATATGTGTGGACAGGCCTTACTTTTAATTAAAAGAGAATTTGGATGAACTCCAGCCTTGCCTGGAAAACTGATCCTTGGATTCAAAGTTTCTGGAAACAGCGTTTTTGAGTGTTCTATTTTAAAAGTTTCCTGGGGGAGCATACCCTAGACTCCCTTAGGTAGCTCACGCCTTTGGTGTGCAGCGCAAAAAGAGTCACGTCCGCTGCTTCAGAAAAAAGTTCGCTACTTTACAGGAAACCCTGAGAATTCTGAAGGAAAAATTAGGGTTAAGAAAAAAAAGAAGCCCGAGAATCAATTGATACGCAGGTAAGTCTTGAGCCGGCATGCGAGGTATATATTTGTAACTTGGCCGGAAAGGATTTCTCAATAGGAGTGATGTTTAGTTCTTCTGGACTGAAGTGTAAATAAAACGCGATGTTTCAAAGCTAATGGATGGTGTAATTACCTGTAGACCATGATATGGAATCCATTAATTTAATTGGCCGAACTTCGGAAGGCTAAAAAAGTAGGAAATACAAGTCCTATAATAGACTATTTTTCACAAAATAGCAAACGGGGGACCAAGGCAAACTTTTCAAAAATGGCCCATTTTTTGGTCCAACTTTCGGAAGGCTAAAACAGTAGGAAATACAAGTCTTATAATAGCCTAATTAGTATGGATCGAAAGCGTAACTATCTCACACTTGTACTACGCAACAAACTGCATAAAAGAGACCTATTAGGCGAGAAATAACATTTTTTCCAAAAGTATCAAAAATGGCCATTCTTCGCAAAATAGCAAAAGGGGGACCAAGGCAAAATCTTCGACATTGACTGATTGTTTGGCCAACCTTCGGAAGGCTAAAAAATAGGAAATACAAGTCATATAACAGCCTAATTAGTATGCATCGAAAGCTTAACTATCGTACATTTGTACCATGCAAAACACCGCATCAAAAAACACGTATTAGGCAAGAAATAACCGTTTTTTTTAAAGTATCGAAAATGGCGCTTTTTCGCAAAATAGCAAATGGGGAACCCAGAAAAAAATTTCAAAAATGGCCCACTTTTTGGTCGAACTTCGGAAGGCTAAAAAAGTAGGAAATACAAGTTCTGTAAAAGCCTAATTAGTATGGACCGAAAGGTTAACTATCGTAGATTTGTGCTATGCAAAAAACCCCATGAAAAAATATCTATTAGGCAAGAAACAACCGTTTTTTTTAAAGTATGGAAAATGGCCATTTTTGGCAAACTAGCAAAGGGAGGACCAAGAAAAAATTTTCAAAAATGGCCCATTTTTTGGTCCAACTTTCGGCAGGCTAAAACAGTCGGAAATATACAAGTCCTATAATAGCCTAATTAGTATGGATCGAAAGCCTATTAAACTATCTCACACTTGTACTACGCAAGAAACCGCATAAAGACCTATTAGGCGAGAAATAACATTTTTTCCAAAAGTATCGAAAATGGCCATTCTTCGCAAAATAGCAAAAGGGGGAACCAAGACAAAGTTTTCGACAAAGGCCCATTTTTTGGTCGAACTTCGGAAGGCTAAAAAAGAAGGAAATACAGGTCCTATAACAGCCTAATTAGTATGGATCGAAAGCTTAACTATCGTAGATTTGTGCTATGCAAAACACCGCATCAAAAAACACCTATTAGGCGAGAAATAACACTGTTTCGAAAAGTATCGAAAATGGCCATTTTCGCAAAATAGCAAAGGGAGGACCAAGACAAAACCAAATGGCCAATTTTTTGGTCGAACTTCGGAAGCTAAAAACGTAGGAAATACAAGTCCTATATATAATAACCTAATTTGTATGGATCGAAAGGTTAACTATCGTAGATTTGTGCTATGCAAAAAATGGCCCATTTTTTGGTCGAATTTCGGAACGCTAAAAAGGTACGAAATACAAGTCCTATAATAAGCTAATTAGTATGGATCAAAAGTCTAACTATCGTAGATTTGTACTATGCAAAAAACCGCATAAAAAAACTAAAAAAGTAGGAAATACAAGTCCTATAATAGTCTAATTAGTATGGATCGAAAGCTTAAGTATGGTAAATTTGTACTATGGAAAAACGGTGCTTTCAGAAACATGTCCGCTAGTTTACAAACCTTTTGAAAACCCTGCACCTATATACCTTCCCTCAAGCTCTGTCTTACGCATCTCAACACATCTTCAGTTAACGTTTCGTATCATCTTATCGGTTTTTGCTTTCATACATTTTTTTTTACATTTAGTTCCAACATTACAACATGTGTAAGGGAACAAAGAAGTGTACTATGCATTTACCGATACTCGAAATCGGACCCTCCAGATCAACAGTTCAACGGTGTCTTCACCACTACACTACTATATGTGTCCATCTCCGCCAAAATTCAAACTTAATCAATATAATATTTAAACCGGTGAATAACCGAATTGAATGTTTGCTCAACGAATTGAATGTTTGCTCAACAGATTGAATGTTTAAATTGCCGAATTGAAAGTTTGAATTGAGGAATTGAATGTTTGAATTTAATAATTGCGAGTTGATTCGAAACTGCAAGGTACAAAAATTTGGTTTTATCAACTGAGTTGATAATGTAAATTGGCCACCGTACAGAGATTCTAAAAGCTGACGTTTCGAGCGTTAGCCCTTCGTCAGAGCGAATCGAGGAATTGTGGGTTACGTATAGTTTTTATAGTAGAGTAGGAGCTATGCTATTGGTGGTAACATGGCCATGGCAACGTGAAAAATAGGAAAATATTAGTTAAATGAAAAGCGTTTGTTAATACCGTGAGGATTAAGGGTGCCGATTTGGAAGATGAATTTTTGCTCCAGATTCTTGCGGCTTTCCGTCGTACCTAGATGTAGGGAAAGGCCGCAGATAGCCGTGTGCTTTTTGGAGTGGTTAGGGAGATTAAAATGACGAGCGACTGGCTTAGATGCATCTTTGTCATTCTTCTCAACAACAAGTCGCGAAGGTGTTTGCGGATACGGTCGCCTAGTCGTCTACTCCAAGATAGTAAGAATGCTTGAATTAAAGGTCTGGATTTAAGAACAACAAGTTTGAATCTTGGCGGGGATGGATACCCATACAAGATTTCTGTTACATTTTCATTATGTATGGGTGTTTCTTTTTGGAATGTCACAGAGCCATAGTGAGCTTTAATTGAATTTTTCAAACTGTACACCTTGTATTCCTTATTTTTTTATTCCGCGATATGTTTTGCCTATTAAATTGGACCAGCTTGCTTTTGCAGGCGCAATGGGAATTATTATAATTAATTTTACTATTACAATTATTATTCAAGTCTTAGATCAGTGATCACTCATTTCCGAAGGCCGTTAATTAATAAGTAATCATTGATTCTGCTCTCAAAATTGATCTTTGCTTTTCAATTCCATTTTTATCTCTGGGGCTTACAAGTCAATCAAATAGGAGGGCAAGCAAGGTATTGACAAATTGCATTTCACTCAGCTTCTGTCAATTAAAAGTCCGTAAAAGGGCGCACGACAAGCATTCTGCTGCAGTGACCAGTTCCAGTTTCATTAGTTCATAACAGTCTCCTTTTGCAGTCACATCTAGTACCCAGTTGTGATTCCTCTCCCATCACCTCCTTTCTGCTGAAAAAAGCAAGTTAAGGTAAAATGCTTTCTGGTGCCTTAAACATCAAGCTGCAACTCGAGGTACAAGCTTTTTTGCTAAAATGCTTGTCGCACGTGTGGCACAATTATTTTTCCTATTTTAACCAATGATATTCTTGTTTTGTGGCTTTGTCTTTGCCGTCGTCGTCTTCGTCGTTTAACTCCCTATTAGACGGATGGAAGGACTAAGACGGTAGAAATCCAAAAAGACCACTGCAAAAAATCTGGGGAGCTGTTGCGTGTGAATCCGCAGTTGATAATAAAGCCGGTGATACACGGTTCAACATTTGTTGATCAACAAATGTTGCAGCTGCTGTTGTTGAACAGTGTGTCATGCCAATATGCCATTCAACACGTTGAACGTTGTTGAACTTTGTTGAAAGAAAACAGAGACCAGCTCTCTTCTTCGTAAAAGAGGGAAACATGATATATGGCAATGCAAAGACTGACTGAGTGTTCATTTCGCGGTTTTAGGTCTTCTTAGATCTTCAATGCAATACCATGCAAATGCATTCCTCCCTTTGCTGGCTTTTTTTTTTTTTATTGCTGACTTAAAATTCTCGTCGCGTACGCCTCCTTCAATAGTTGTTTAATTTATTAAATGAATTTACTTTCATTAACATGAAAAAGCAAGCACGAGATTTGCATTTATGGTGAACTCCAGCTGCTGTTGATAAAGCATTGTCATTTACGCTCAGATTAAATTCATTTAGGTAGACAAACAAAAAATTGCATTATTTGAAAATAACTTTATTCACCAGAGTATTGTCGCTTTTTTATTTGGAAGTTTCAACATAATACTTGGTATATTTGAACACGGTTTTTTCATTAAAAAAAAATAAATATCCATTCGTTACTCGATTAAAGGCCGCTGTGTAAAAGTAACAAGACGCCTACAAGGGCGTATCCGTGGAATGCGCAAACAGCTAACACAAATTGTCCAGTTACAGTGAACTTCAAGTACAGGTAGACTTCGGAAAATGGCGAAAGATTACTAGAAAGATACATCTGTAAAATAACTTAAAGTTTTTTGTTGTAAAAACTCATTACTAATATTACTAAATTTGCAAATGCAAACAACGAAGCCCTATTAGCAGGTTATGAGGATACGGGATCTTTTATTTATTTATTTTTTGGAAGAAGACTTAATTCAAATCCTACAGTTTTACTTGCTTCGTTAACTCCTTTCATCCAAAAATTACAGGATCAGCCTTAAATCATCTGAAAAACTTATTACAAATCACAGTTCAACAACTTATCATCCTGGGCCAGTTGTTCAGAAACTGGGTTTTAAAACGAGTTTCAACCGCTGCTCGCAGATGCTGTTCAGGGGTAATAGTCAGAAAAACTTTACATTAGAAGAAGTCAATCTTGAAAAACAAAAATAAGCAAAGGAAACTGTGAACAAAAAGTTGAAAACATGAAACAAAAGGGGGATAGAATTGACGAGATACGGGATATTTTTTAAAGTAAGAACGCATTGCGTGTGGCAGTGCAGTAACTTGACAGTGTTTTTTTCCATAACTGTCAACTGAGCGGCGTTTTGTTTTTTCCAGGAGATTCAAGTCCTTGCACAATATGTAGCTCTAATAGTACACGACATTGTTTGGTATCCAGGCCCGTAGCCAGGATTTTTTACGGGTGGGTGCGATCAGTTGATTATACGGACCAACGAGCGCCGGAGGCGCTCTTTACTAGGGGGGTCCGGGGGCATGCCCCCCCCCGGAAATTTTAAAATTAAGTTGTCTGAGACTGCATTTCGTGCGTTTTGAAGGTCAGTATGATAGCAATATAGGTCGCTAAAAGCGAACCTAAAAACGTGGATATTTGTCAAATTTTGAACTTCAAAATTGATTTTTTGTGGCAAAGAGAATGCTTTACGTATGTATTTTACAATGTAGAGAATAACAATGCCAATGTCACTATTTAAAAATAACAAAAATAGAAATAAAGTTGTAAATCGGTATTGTTTGTACTACGCAATCAGCGAATTAGAACAGAACAAAGAGAACGACACTATTATTTTTTTGTAGGAGTTATTTTGTTAACAAAAAAGTGGACCTCAGCAGTCTGCGGGGGGGGGGGGGGGGGCGGGCGCACCCCTCGCACCCCCCCCTCCCTACGGGCCTGGTATCGTAAATCATTACGGTGCCATGGTAGACATCTTTGCTATATACCCCCTAAGAAGACATGTGGTTCAGTAAAATACTAAGCCCAGAACGATTGAAGAAAATAACAGGAAATCGAGAAACACTTGGCTTCAAAGCCGATATGTTGATCATTTACAACTTCTTTTTCACCACAAGCTTAAGCGTGTACTCTGAGCTTCTGACATCTTTCCAAGACCAATGTTACTAAAAATTTTTTCCCCTTTCCAGCGGGGTTAGTATCTGGATGGGGGACGTTAAAATATGCGACTTTTGCTGTCAGGAACATACGCCCAAAAATTCTATTTTAACGCTCAAAAATGCGAACAAAGCAAGGTACAGATTTTGCTAGCCTGCTTTATGCAAAACAAATATTGACGAAAAAGTAAATAAATATTAATATGTAGTTTTTAAGGAGAGCAGAAGGAACTTTTAGGAAGTGTCGATCGAGAATAAAACAATTTGCCATCAGCGAAAAACATTTCGGGAGATTTTTGTTACGTTCCATCAGAGTTCAATTTTCCTATCGTACTTTTGGTCATACAAGTAAAATCGCAAAATCGGAAGTGACATCGATTTTAGCGGCCGCCTGTGATAAAGTTATACCTTGGGTGTTTACTGACAACTCACGAAACAAAGGATACATCTGTGACAAAATGACGGCATAACACCTGGTTTTTGTTAGTGCGTTTTTTTTTCTTTCAAGTGTTATAAAGTTCGACAAGATCTATGTGCGAATTTAACATAAAGATCACAATCGTTGATGCTAGTCCAAGTGTCAGCTGAAGTTAAGCTCCTCCGAATGAGGTTAGTACTTGGATGGGGGACGGCTGCGAAGTCCCCGTGACGGCGATAGCTAAACTTGATTTCATTTTTTATCTTGTTTGGCCGTTCAAAGCTATTTTCTTATTTTCTTTCTACGTCAAAACGGCGAACAAACTGGTTCCCAAGAAATATTGGAGTACGTATTCGTTCTATGCAAAATGCTTCTAATGAAGTATTCGTTGTATGCAAAATAATAATGTTCACAGTGGAACACACAAGTACGAAGCAAGATCTAGAAATAACGTAGAAAATTCTCCTTACCTTTAAAGCTTGCCTTTCTCAAAGAAAAAGCATCTATCCACTTTATCGAATAGTTTAATACTGAAACAATCATGGCGGGCGGAAAGATTCTATTATAAATGTTTTTTTTCACTAAGCCTACGGAAATGTGTCACGGTGGCCGAGTGGTATAACGCGCTAGCAGAGGAAAATCGTGATGGCTTGGGAAGTATAGGAGTTCTCCTCGGGACAGAGAATTTTGGAAATACCGTAGGGAATATAAATCAGTCCACCCGATCGGAGATTAATTCAATATCCGTGGGGTATGCACATTTGTGACTACCAACAAAAAAAAGATTCCAGCCCGGTTTTAAGACGTGGATGCCTTCGGCATTCCACGTAAAAATATCAAAATGCTGCATCGACGTTTTTTCCTGATTTTCTCTAATGAAGTGCATGGTTTGTCACAAGGAGCGTCGGCTAAGGGCCCCGGCGGGAAAATGGCTTCAACGTCTGTTCGATTTTATTAAACAACAAAGTTAACTTTGCTTCAAAAACCATTCAACATTCTTTTGTTATCGCGAATGTTGAATGAAATTGAAGCCGTTTTCGGCGATTTCGCCCTCCTTCAACATTGTTGCATATGCGCTTGCGCTTGTTGTCACCTGCCTTTGTTGGCAAATTGATTAAATAAAATAAATAAAAGAAATTCAGTTCCTGGAAAGTTGCACTAGTTTTCAGAAGTTAGACAAACCGACATAATGACGAAAAAGACCAATAAATCTGAACTTGCAATTTTAAATGAAGTTTTCAATTCGTTACCGTCGAGTCGTAGATCTTAATCTCCGTGATGCCACTACAAGAACGCAATAATGGCCGGGTATTTTGCAGTGGTCCCCCCGAAAAATCGCCTTTTCTTTAATTCTGTGATTTCTTTTTTACAAAAAATATTTAATTAATTAAATGTGACAGATGAGGCTGAGTTTCATGTGAAGACCTACGGCAGGTCGGCTAATCATAATCACATTTTGACACTGTGATGACGAATATCGTTGTCGACAAGAGTACAGACAACGCTGAACCACGTTCGACTTGTTAATCATAATCAAACCGGCAAGTACCGTAAATCTACAGAACTCGCTTGCAAGTAAACAAAGAGAAAATTGCGGTGCGAGTCCTAAAGAATCATTATACCTTTAGACAAATGTCTGGCACTCAATTCAACCATGTCTCATAGCGCGCTTTTTCCTTAGACTCACCGATTATTTGCGCAGTTGTTAAAGTTTTCCTTTCCCAAAAGGTTATCTTTTCTCACTAGATAGACTAAGCCAAAAATTACTACTGTCAGTTTCGCATAGCTCTTACATATCCGGCGTTTCATCTCAAAAACGCAACTCTGTTTTGGCAAACTTTTATTTTGGGGTGTTTTAAATTTAGCACTGAGTTGTCATTCCATAGAGGAGGCCATGTGTGTAGTACAAATTTGCCCATATTAATTTGTCGTTTGGGTGGCTTTGGAAGTTATGATAGTCATGAGGAAATGAATCTTTTGTTCGCATCAGAAAAAACCTCAGCAACTGACAAATAAGCCCTTGGGTAGGGACTGACCGGAGGGGAATAAATCAAGTAGCCTTGAGTTTCCTTCTACAACGTTCAATGCTCGTAAGATTTGTTGAAACACCCATGCCCGTTTTCCCCCTCCTTCAATATTGGTTTTCACAACTACTAGCAGTTGCCGAAAAATTCTCAAGCAACATTAAATTCGGGAGAGAGAGGGAAACGGGATAAGCTGCGATCTTGTAACACGATGATTCTAGACGATGTTTCTACTGCATTAACTCGTTAAGTGTTCCAACTAAATTTAGAAAATAATAAGGATAGTACGCGCACTCTCATTGGACAGGTCAATAGCTGTGTTTAGATGAGAGTATGGAAACACTGCTGTGACATCGCACGAATTTTGATTGGTTATGTGTTGTCAGACGCGCGTTTTGATTGGCTGGTAGGAAATATGAGCGTGTATCAAGAAAATCTCTTTCAAATCAAGAATTTTCCTTCAATTGTTCGTTTCATTTGTCGAATTGTCTTTGAGAATTATTTTATAAAAGCAATAGGGGACTTTTTTCCGTGTTTCCATGGCCTCATATAAACACTCGAGAAGTTGGGAGAATTCTCGACAGTTATGCAAACCCTCGACTGCGTCTCGGGTTTGCATAACTGTCTCGAATTCCCCCAACTCCCACTTGTGTTTAGATGAGGCTATGGAAACACGGAATACGTCCTCTATTGCTTAAGTGTCCGGTATTGTTATATGAAACAACGCTTTTGTCATGTCATTCATTAAAGTACTTTCAGAGCTCTAAAATCAGACAGAGTGCGCTATATTGCGTTCTGAGCTGCTGCAAAAGTTAGCAGCTGCCATGAAATAGACTGGACAAAGCATACAATATTTTCCATTTGAACGATTGAAGTCATTATTATTAATAAAATAACGTTATTTTGTTATCCAGCGACAATTACAGTGTGCGGTTTTTCCGCCGGTTTTGGTGTCTGTTTCGGTTTGCCGAAGTTTCCGTCTTTTGCCATTTGATTTTCGGTTTTGGACGAAAATACAAGCAGGTTTCTTGATTTGGTAAATCGAATTTTTGGATCTTGGTTCCTCATCAGCATTGATAACTTTTACCGTGAAAGTCAGTATTTACTATCCGTGGCGTGATGGCAAATTTCGCTCCTATATAGCGTCTAGCCTGCATTGCAATCTAGAGCCGCTATTTACTGGGTTGCCATATGGCAATCCAGTCATAATCTGAGTTTAATTTCTCCGTTTTATTTTTATTCTTTTTTTTCATATCGAGAAAATGGAAAAGTTGCGTAATGGGGTCTTTTCTGTCACTACCCTGCTAAGTATTGTCTTTGTGCGTAGATCTTTGGAAGGTTTCAGGGGATAGCAGAAAGGCGTAGATTTTATCCAGTGGATACAGTACAAGCAATGGCGGCGAAGCCGATGTAGTGCAAATGTTGTTTTATTGATCTTTAAACAAAGTATATCCTCATGGAGCTCAAGAATGGAACGTCAATTCGAGAAACAACATAACCTTTGAAAAAGGAATATCTGGTATCTTAAAAGTGACGAATAGTGGACT
>NC_090892.1:13386876-13401876 GCF_036669925.1 Montipora capricornis | reverse complement strand
AGTTTCCTTAATAGTCCCTATTAAAAAGATATTAAAAATTTTAAAACGTTAAACTTGGAACCTTACTAACGAAATCCTTAGTTCCAGCTGAACGTGCGTATATTATCAGGTAATGTATTCCAATACAAGGAAGGATTACGTTTTTGCAAACGTTTGCCGTGTAGCACTTATAATTGACTTAAAGGGCCACCGATAACCACAAGTCTTTGCGGGCGTGCAAGCTATGGGCGCCATTTTCCGTAATACAGAAACTAGTATTTCTTGAAAAGTCAAATTCCATCGCCTCACATCGTCGTGTTTTAGATGCCCAGTAGCTTCAAACTTTGTTAATATTTTCCTTAATGTTTAAATATTGTATTTTTGGCGTTATTTGGGTGCTGTGTTCGTGTTAAAAGCGAAATGAGAACTGTGAAGAAAGGTCGTCCGCCGAGGAAGGAAAAGCGCCATGTTATTTGGCTCACTACTTCAACCTTAAGATTATGGAACGAAAGGAGGAAGGCGTTTCGATTAAAAAACAAATAGAACAGCGAATTCGCAGAAGTTCTTCTTCACGGGATGTTGCTGAAGCGAACTGGCCGATTCGATTCCCCGGATAATAACAACAACAAAGGCGCGCAAAGGGCACTGGTTGTCGGAGGCCCGTTAACTGATTAGAGTGAAATGTGAAGCGCTAAGTTTTTTCCCCCATATGAACCATGTGAACGTTAGCCCTACTAATGGGAATGGCCCCACACAAGGACAGAGAAAAACTCTGACCTGAGTGGGAATTGAACCCACGACTTTGGGGTTAGATCACCGCTGCCCTACCGACTGAGCTACAAGGTCAGACGGCAGCAGGTCGTGGGAACTGGCGATGTATTCCAATGTTTCGCGGCGTCATAACTAAAACATTTTAGGCCATATTTGGTACTATTCACCTTAGGTGAGGCCGATAAGTTTGCGTAGGTTGTAATTACTCGTTCTGATGTTAATCCCACGGACTTCTAAGTTACTATGTGAGCCTATCCGCTTTAATAAAGTATGATAGAATGTAGCATTGTCCTTGTAAATATATCTTAAAGCGCGCTCGTTTAGAATACATTCTCTAGCTTGCTAGCTAGTATTTCTGGCCCCACAATAATGGTACCAAACTTGGCTGCAGTAAAAGAAATTAGGTAGAGTAAAGGCGCGATACAGTGCTTCTTTAGTCTTACAAGATAGGATATTTTTAGTCTATTCAGCGCATTAACTTGTCCTCCTACTTTACGACAAATGTCGCTTATATTTGAGCCTGTTATCTATCACCGGTAACACCTAATAACTTAATATTGACAGAAATCGGAATCAGTCTATTCGCACATTTAATGCTTATAAGATGATTCGTGTTTCCCAGCACAAGAGCCTGGTACTTCTCAGGATTTGCATTCATCCCACTTTGCTGGAACCAGTGCAACGTGTTGGCTAAGTCCCTATTAATATCATTCTCGATTGCTTCGGGACTGGGATTTGAGATGTGAATATTCGTGTCATCTGCATAATTCATAAAATTGCACACCTCGATAGCAAGATTAAGATCATTCATGAAAATATTAAATAGCAGGGGTCCAAGAATATATCCCTGCGGGTTCCCGCTGCCACGCCTGTCCAGGCCGAAAATTAAAGTGTCGCCAAACTCAACTCGCTGATACCAAGACGATAGGTAGCTATGCAAAAGAGTAACGGATTTATCATCCATGCCACAAAACGTAAGACTCGTAGGTGCTCGTAGGGGCCGGGACATTAACCTTGGTTCAAGTGACAATTGTTTTGCCCTACGGCCAGGGAAGAAACTGATTGAAAAGTGCATTCTCGCAATTACGTTGAAGAAATGCACTTCACAGGAACAATTACATTAACTGATGACACAACCCTCGCAACACATGCAAGTTGTAGGACAGATGTCACACTATGCAAGGTATGAAAAATTCCTTGCAACGTTGAGAAAAGGATTGCGACTTAAGGAACTAGAGTCTACTTCCTGTTTCATTAGGAAGAATTTCACGCAACTCGTGTCACCATGACGTTGCAGGACAGTTAACTGGAAAATTGCAAAGTGTAAGTTAGATTCGATTTGCTCCAGGTCACCTTTGGAAAACTCATTCTGCGTGAGAAATACATTTTCCTTTGGATTACCTTTGGCTCTTGTCCTTATGGATTTAATCTCTTTCATGCCCGTAGTACTATTTTTTTCAGGCTTCTTTCGTAACTGTACGTAGAAGTCACTCAGTCGAAGTATGACATCATATCGTATCGTATCGTATCGTACCGTAATATTGTAGCCAAACTTCCTTCTTCCCCTTGTTTCAGCAGACCCTGAAAAAAGCTCCTTGTGTACTCACATTATCTCCGCTTAATTAAAACGTTGAATTTTGCTAATTTCACATGTTTTTTGCTGAGGAAATGGGGAAATTTGAATTGAATGCAACACCTTCGTGGCGACATGGGTGTAATATCGAAATTGACGAAGATTTGGAAAACGACGATCGACGACCCGGAAACACAAAGACCCGTATATATATACGACCCCTCGCCATAGGGGAGGGGCAATGAAACGCAATAAACGAAAAGAGCAAGATCTTTTAAAAGAAACGCACCAGAGGAATATCATTTTGCTATTTACAAGTGCAGCCGAGAAGTTGAATCAAGGACTACAAGAGTCAATTCAACAAGTGGGCAGGGGCCCGTTTCTCGAAAGTCCCGAAACTTTACGGGCCATTTTCGGGTGTGACAATTTACTTTCTATCTCAAGAACGGAGAGGATTTAAGTTGCAAAATTCACAGTCATTTTGCTTTTTGTTACCTTGAAAACGTGTTAAAATATCAACTTTCCAAAACAAGTGGTTGGCAGCTTCACAAATGGCTTTTCGGGTCTGAAAAGTTTTCGGGACTTTCGAGAAACGGGCCCCAGGACAGGTCGTGAACCCGGGATGTCCGGGTCCAAAGTAAAGCGTCCTAATCACTGCAACACACTACCTCCTCTCTCCCCCAGGGAAAATAACATATCAAACTCTACATGCCAAAGCACATAGTTTCTGTTGTTGTTTTATTGGCGAGTCATCACAGGGTTTTCGTTTTTAAGTCTTTGTTTTCCACCCTAAGGAAAACACAGTGATTCATCTGAAATGACCTGCACGTCAATGTAAACAATAACAAGAAAAACAACAGAAATTTTGTGTTCTAGAAGCCTAGGGTTGTTTTGAACAAAGTAGTCTCTCGTCTCTCTCTGTGTGGTTAAAAGTCTATTAAACCAAAAGACGAATTCTTGTTAATATTTCAAATATTTTCACAATTTCTTGCAACGGCACATTAAATTAAGCCTTATTTACACTAGCAAGGCTTCCTTGACAGGCTT
Source organism: Montipora capricornis (assembly GCF_036669925.1). Classification (NCBI taxonomy): domain Eukaryota; kingdom Metazoa; phylum Cnidaria; class Anthozoa; order Scleractinia; family Acroporidae; genus Montipora; species Montipora capricornis. The sequence goes on along the minus strand of NC_090892.1, from coordinate 13,398,506 downwards.
TCCTTGACAAATTTTCCTTGGCAAGGTAAATGGAAAAATATGACGACAGGTGAAAAAATCGCAAGAAAAATGTCGCCAGAGTTGAGACTTTCGCGACAAAATCGCAGAGATAGTTGCCCGTGCAGCAAACCTGCAACTTTTTGCCCGCGCTTGCGACGCGACTAAAGACTATTTAGCCAATGAAATTAAAGTAGGAATGTCTGTTTTTAGTGCCCAGGTCTCTTGAAGTCTGCGATTCGTGGGGCCTTTAATTTGTCGCCAAAATTTGTCACAAGTGTAGCCACCCTGGCGCACAGGCGATGCGACAAAATCTGAAAAAAATCGCATCACCGGCGCGAGACAAAAATCGCTCGTGTAGCCCCTGCTTAAATGAGGCTTTAGAGAGCATTAGCATCACGTTTACGTGAAACGCGAACGCTGGAAAAAGCTAGTGACCACGTAGCGCTAGCCATGCTTTGCCTGCTTTATTTCACGTGAAAGTAGGCATTTTTGCGTATGCCGTATACGTGGAATTTTCTTCTCGCTTGTTTCTACGTGCATAACAAGTTGTTTGCGGAAAAAAAAAGGGGGGGGGGGGGGTAAAGGGCGCACCGTCGGCTTCCATTGATACCAGCCTCGTAGCTGAGGGAACTACTAACGTTAAATAAAGTTACCTTTTTACCTTTAACTCTATATAAGTTTACAAATAACAATTTTACTTGGGCTCTTGGCCTCACGTTTTCAATAGGAACTTCGAGGCTAAACATACCCCAGCCTTAATCAGTATTTTTTCTATATCTACAGTATTATGTGATTGCCTTATTGTGTCTTAACAATAGTATCTGCATGTTACACAAAATGTCATTTTTATAGAAATCATTCGAATAGATTAGCTGCGAACACAAAACTGCCGATAGAAAAGACCTAAAAAAGGTCGTTTATTTGGTAAAAAAGACTTCAATAAAAACAGGAGTCCATTGCTCAGAAGTCTCGATCCGCAATAGAATGCGGCTGATCAGTTTTCGGTATTATGTATTCAAAAAAACGTGGCGGTATTGTGTTGTTTGCACGATCCACGATTTTGCCTAAAGCACGAAAAATCCGCGATCCACTATTTTGCATCAAGCACAATCAATCCAATCTCTCGTGCGGTTACTTGGTTCTAGGCCAATCAGAGGCGTTGTGGTCACGAGACCCAACCTGATTGGCCATAATTTGGTGGGAACCGTATTCTAAATTAAGATACAGTAAAGTGATTGGCTAAGACCAAATGGGAGAGGTCGACACTTCTGGTTATGAGCTTCTGGCAAAAATGATTAAATAGGTTTAGTTATGTGGCTGGGTTGGTGTTTGACTGCATGGGCAGGTCGTGTGTTGTCACCAGTGGGCCTTGCTGTTTCTTCCAGCGTTGATAGAACACCGCTGCTACTACGCCTATCAGTACACCAATCAAAATCATGCCAATCGCAAGCAACGCCACGCCCCATGCCGCCATACCATCCTCTACGAAAAGGTGACGAAACAAAAATGTCAGTTCATCAATTAGACTTTCTTACCACATATGAGGCCTGTACTCACGCAACATTGAAAGGGGTTTTGGATGGGCTTAAGAAGGACGTAGGGGGCTTAAATCCGGAATGACTATAATAATCACAGAAAAGCTAAACGAGTTAAAATGCGTTATTCATTTCCCATATGTTTTGTCATGTTTGACCGTTTTTCTGCTAGAGACGCAAAATGCGTCTGGACGACTTTGGGCAATTTTATTATTTTACAGCGTCATTTAGTTACTCATTTTTTTTGCCATGTATAAAGACAGACGAGAGGCGCATTATGCTGCTTCGGCTGCTGGGATATGAATAGTTGCTGAACAGAACTGAACACCTCCTATTTAACCAATCATGGCGCGTAAAAAGAGCTATTAAATTTCTGTCAGAATGCAAACAATCATATATTAAAAAAAAACTTCTTTTTTTGTTTCCTGCTGTATAACAAAGTCTCATAGCTAACCCGAAAATGATTATCATTGTTGCTTTATAATCATATGGGCAATTTATAATTTCTTGTTGAGTCACCCAAATCATTCAGTAACAATTAAGGGTAACAACTTCGTTCCCGGGACCTTTTCCTTCGTTTTTCTCGTTCCAACCTAAAGTGAAGGGAAAAGTCCTGGGAACGAGGGAGCGATGAGTCAACAAATTTATCGGACTCCGTAAAAGATGGTTTTCATCTGACGTCACAGCAGGCAATGTAGGTTCACAGAACAATAGAAAAAAAAGGACTTTTTGGAATTTGACTATTATAATGAAAATTGCTATTGTTTTGTGCACCAACATGGCTGCCTTATCACGTGATTGAAACTCAGAGCAAATTAGGAATTAACGATAATTGTTCTTTCACAAGTAGAGACTGGGTTGCAAATCTATCGGGCTCCGGTAATCTCCTACCTGAAACATCAGCGGAGTTGGTGAATTTTAGAATCCGCTGTGGACATGACATCTTGGTGACGTCATTGGTCAAGGATAAGATGACGTCAATAGTCTTCTGCAAAAATTGCAGCATTCGAGGAGTTACTCTTGAAAGCCTGTCGCAATCCTCGTGGTAACAGGAAGTCATGTGGCCCCTGAGGTTGGCGGTGTCACTGAGGAAAATAGCGCTCAAGGATGGGATGCTTTCCCAAAATGATACGTGATCACTTCTCAAAAAGTCACTCATGACGTGGTACGCATAATCAGAAAGCTTTGAAGGTTGGCCTTGGAAAGGAAGTTTCACCGAATACATAGTAGTCTTGTCCTTTAGGTCTGCAAGTTTTTTTTTGTAAGAAGAACAACAACCGACCTTTAACTCCTACTTTTGAGTTAACCGTTAGTAAGGCAACAGAGACAGTAAATAGAGTGAAGGAAAAGTAAACATTACTTCCATTTACATCTGCGATTGTGTGTGGGTTAGTTTTATTCGATATCAACCTGACTCCGAGGGTTTTTCTCCGTACTCTGGTTTTCCTTCCTCATCAAAAGTTGACGACGGTAAACTACATCTAGCTGCGGTGCTGTGCTCCACAGCAAGATTTAATTTGAAGGCCACATGTTAAAACTGCTTAGTTAAGGTTAACGTGTCACCCTCGTTTTTAAAGACTACTCTTGTGTATTTCATAGTATTGCATGAACAAAAATTGAAAGGTTCTGCTCATTAACAATTAATGTTAGAAAACGATCTTAAAGCTTGTAGCATGCATGGTACTAATTTAGATTCGGTTATATCTTGTCGTTGTTGAGGAGAGTACGATAAAGAAATGTACATAAATACTATGCATATTTCGCATGTACAGAGCGTCTGTTAACGTTGTTCCCGATCAAACCTGTTGTTTAAGTGACCTTCTTGTTCAGGTCCGACTCGTGTCTTAACTGCTTAATACTCTCTATCGTTTCTGCACTAAAAAACCGTTCAATCGCCGATCATATTTACTCAATAGGGAACTTAAGCATCGAGAAGGCTCATGTTTATAAATACCGCCCGGCAGTTGATCTTTTCTCTCTTAGTGCTCATATTCGAAAACGAGAGAGACCCTGGGAACGAGCTTGCAAAATCGTGGCTTAAATTGCACCCAACCAAATTTTTACTTAAGCAAGGTTAAATATTAAATATGCATTTACCTTTGCTTCTCTAGATTTTACTTTTTACTGTGCCTCATAGGGTAAGTAAGAGAAAGATGCTGGCAATCGTTTGTCCCATGCATAGCCGAGGATTTGCCAGGCATGGGCTTATTCCTTCGATGACGCCATAAATTACGGTACAGTAACTTTGCATTATAGTTTTGAAAGAACTTTAGCAATGTAAATTAGTTCTTGACGCCATTCAAGAAAACCCATACCTGTCATTAGGTCGGCTAGGGGACAAATGAATGCCAACTTTTACTCTCTCCTACCTCATTACGCCTATTAAAAAATCTATAGAGAAGCAACTAAAAAGGTAAAATATATGTTACACATTTTACTTTTGCAAAAGGATATATTTGAAGTTAGATGCACTTTAAGCTTGTATCAGAGGGAACCTCGACTCCAACAATAAAACTAGTTATAGCTGTCGCTAAAGTGCCAACGAGCCAAGCTTGCGTGATCTGGCGGCTGCAAACATCACGCGGCGTACTCGTGCGGCACTCTCATTGGTTATCGCTACGGTCAACATTTCATCGCTTTGGTCTACATTACAGCTTTTGGTCTACATTACAATTAAATTTGAAGCGCTTCTGAGATTTCGTCCGCCTAAAAATCTTCTCGCGGCTCTATAAGCTGCCGCCTCGCCAGGCCTTCTGTCTTCAGAAGGCCTGACTCGTTGGCAATAACTTTTAAACCACAGAAAATAATGGTTACGATCAAATTTGTTTGAAATACTTAAATGTCATCATAATCCCTTATTTTCCGGGCGCCTTCATCTTGAATACTTGTGACGTGTTCCGGTTGTCCTACTGTCATTATTTAGCGCCCAAAATAAACAAAAGGAGCAGAAGAAACAGGCGTATCTCAGTTGGTTAGTGCGCGGCTTTCGGAGCAAGAGGTCCCCAGTTCGATCCTCGGTGATTTCAACGTCTGTTTCGACTTTCCACTGAGCCGTGTAGCTGCTGCTATTGGCCGAAGCGGGAAATACCATAATACTCTATGTTTGTCCACCCAAATTTTGCATAAGCATTGTTTTTGTTTTCTCTTGGGACCATTATAAGCCCCAAGAGAAAATGGAGACAAAGAGTATCTTCGTCCAGATCTCAAATATTCTCAGCTGGAACGAGCATATCGAATACATCTCAAGAAAGGGCCTACCTCTCTAAATCAGTGACTTAGACGATGCTATGCTAGCTCCGTCTGGGACCCATACACCAAACGCAACCATGACAAGCTCGAGAAGGTCGAGAGACGTGCTATCCGTTTTGTATTAAACAACTATTCGTGGCAACAAAGCGTGTCAGCCTCATTGCAGAAACTAAAATGGCCAGAGCTTTCAACCTTGAGAAAACGGGACGGGTGACCTTGATATTTAAGATCTTAAAAGGCCTTGTTGCTATTCAATCTGAGGATTAGGTTACCGAATTTAAATTGAAACACTTTTTCTCCATCACTGGATGTTTTCAAATACTCTTTGTTTTTTCCAGAACTGTTATAGACTGGAACCTGCTCCCAGCTCATGTTGAAAACTCTTTGTCCGTTCCCCAATTTAGGTTTCAACTTGATCTGATTATTTAAATTTTTATTATATATTTGCATCATGTATTATTGTTATTATTTTCATTATTATTATTACTATTATTATTATTATTATTATTATTATTATTATTTGTTTACTTGGTTTATAGCAACATTAGCTTAACTGAGTAATGAAACTGAAGAAAAAAAAAACTGAAGAACTGAAGAGTATTATGATATTATCCGCTTCGGCCGAATAGCTTTAAATACTCGTAAAATGGAGCAATGACAGAGGAAGGGGGAAGGGGAGGGGGGGGGGGGTTAAGGGCGCACCGTCGGCTTCCATTGACGCGAGCCTCGTAGCTGAAGGAACGAAATGCTTCCGTGAAGTATACACTGGGTTGCCTGTGGTACGTGCTACAGAAAATCAGAAGGCACTGAATTGTGTGGTATTGAAATACACCATTCCAGTCTCTGAAGAATAACAAATAAAAGAGAAGCGAGAAACATTGGCTTCGGGGCTGACATGTTGATAATTTTCAAGTTTCCTCGCAACTTCTTTTTACCACAAGTGTGCCCTCTGAGCATCTGACAGCTTTTTAAAACTAAAGTTCACTGAAATTAAGCCCTGCCGGGCGGGGTTAGTGTTAGGATGGGAGACCAAAACAATAAACCCCTCATGAAAACAGAAGCATCTGACCGAAAATACTATTAACGCTAACAAATGCGAACTTAGCAAGGTACAGATTCTGTTAGCTTGCTTTATGCAAAACAAATATTGATGAAACAGCAAATAACTATTGATACACAGTTTTTAGAAAGAGCAGAAGGAAGTTTCCGGAACGGTCGATCGAGTAAAAAATATTTACGACATGAAAACAACATTAATTTTGAACCGTGAATATAGAATATAAAAAGTGACGATCAGCGACATACATTTTGGGAGATTTTTGCTACGTTAAAGTAAATTGCAATATCGGAAGGGACATGGCCGGAATTGAGCGGGTGACGGGATTAAGTTATAGAGGAATGTTTACTAGCCAAACATTGAAGCATCTGTCTCAAATGATGACAAGATACCGGGTTTTTGTAAGTTTCTTTTTCTGTCAAGTGTTATAAAGTTTGACAATGAAATGTTTATGCAACTCTTGTTTATGCAAAGTCAAATTTACTCTCCAAGACGCGTACGACCTTTATCACCAGGTAATTCCATCATTTTGGAAATAGCAGCTAATTTTTTATTCATCTGCGTCACAAGTTTTCACTTATTTTGGGGATCATTATTTTTAAAATCAAGCAAGCTTCCAACAGGCCTGTGAACCCTTCCTGCTTACAGAGCAATACTAAAAAACTTTTCCCATATCACATTTCAACCTTAAGCTCGAAAATTCAATACACAACATATTATAATTCACTAAGGCAGAAAATACCACAGAATCCTTTTCCAGCGAAAAATTTATTGAAACAAACAACATATTTGCTCTTGGAGGCGAAAACCTCTTCCTATTTCATTGCGTGCGTGAAGACAAGAAACTCAATCGTGTCAAATTACCATGTACTTCAGGTAAATAGAGCTCACTTTGATTTCGTCCTGACGGGGGATAGATTGTTGTCGAAGTCCAGTACTCGTCGCTTTTGAGCTTCCTCCCTAGTTTATCCTAGTGACTTTCCATTATTGAGCTCCATAAGGGTATATTTTGTTTAAGGATCCACTAAAACGCCATTCGCGTCACATGACTTTTGACGCCATTGCAGGCTAAGTTAATGATTCTACTTTTTCCACCAGAGAAATCTACGCAGTTCCACTACCCTTTCGATCCTAAGAAAATACGCGCAGAAGGCTCTATGCACCAAGACACCACTTACCAGGGGAGTGACAGGCAAGACTTTTACCGACACGGAAAAAAAGAAAAAAAAAGAAAACAAACAAAGTAAACGTAGACCTCGACTGGTTTGCCATAGGCAACCCAGTAATTACCGACGTTAAAGATAGCGGCGCCCGGAAAATTTCAATGCCAAAAAGAGCGATTGTTAAACTCCTTTTTTGTGATACAAAGACATTGTAAAAATAATAATAATAATAAATAAATAAAAAGAAATTGATTGTAAACATTATTTCCTCTCAGTCTTTTATGTATATGTCTAAGTTTGACTGGGGTTTCATTTTAGTGTGCTACTATGATCATAAAATCACTTCCTTTTTTTCTTCAGAATTTGAAAGTGTGATTGCTTAGCTCTTGGCTGGCAAATTTTGAGCTTTGGTCTTTACCCAAAGGCTGTTTACTTTGAGTGTAAGTTTTGGATTTCACAGTCCACCATTACTCACGTTCCAAACTGACCTACTGGATCTCAGAGGGTTGAATCCAGGGAAAATTGACGTCATCTACTCACTAGCTTAAAATTTCAGCGTGTAAACACAGCTTATTATATTATATATGCAAAACACCAGTTTAAAAGTCTGCCGAAACTCCCGTGCTGCTTATTATTTCATCCGCCAACACACGCATTGCATTCTTAAACTGTTGAGTCTTTGACGTCATTTTCTCCTCGTTTCAGCTCTCTCAAGATTTTAAAGTTAGTATTAGCGTACCATTAAACGGGAAAATCCATTAAAATAAACAGGTACCTTTTTAAGCGCTTAAAACTTGGATCACTTAATGTTTAGTTAGCATAGTTACAGAAAAATAAAAGTTGAAGGTTTTGGTCATGTAGTAGCACTTTAGTTATTCAATTCTTATCACCTACCCGACTCTACTTGGTTGTAATGATACCAGAACAGATCTATCAAGGTTCTGTCATCCACCTGCCGCCCAGTAACAGAGAGGAAATCCCCACGAAATTCATCTTTCTTTATCTGATTGTAAAGTTCAGGCAGTAATTGACTAGTGGCGCCTGGTAGAACCTGGGAGTATGGAGTGCTGTTGTAGTTCATCACGGTATCCATTATTATCGCCCCTTGGATATTTCCGTTCGACGAAAGCGAACCGTTGTAAAAACGGGTGAGGTTTGCCACGTAGGCTCTGCTACCACAGTCGATGTGGCCGCAGGCGCATTTAGGGTAAAGTGCTTTATTGGAACAATCTTCCCATTCTTCGAAATCAAACGCGACAAATAAGATGCTGAAAGCACGAGAGCACGTTTTAAAATCTGCATGAAGAAAAAAGTGAAAATGATATGAATGATTTTCGCAGCTTAAATTTCTCTTTGAGGGGCAAACAAAACGAGGAAAGAACTACTGAGGCTACGCCTTGACTGAAGTAACGGATCAAAGACAACTTGCGATGGAAAATTGTGATAGCACCAAGAAGAAAACGCTTGACGTCCTGCTTACGTTTATCAATGAAAAGCGTCTTAAATGAAATGCAGATGTTTCTGGCGGACTGAGCCTCTCTTTCTCCTCGTAACTTTTATTCTCTACTGTACGTCGCACGGTTTCCAAGTCTTTTTGGCCTACCATGACTCACAATTTACAGCCTTAGAGGGCCTTCGTTCGATTGATCCTATTTAGGAATAAGAATACGAAGGGTCACTGTGATTATTTTAAACGATAGGTCTGGCATTTTAAAGAAAAGAGGATAATAAAAATATGTTTAAAATAGTATTTTAGCTGGTGTTTGACAATTTTAATGTGAATCTCCGCAAAAATGAAGGATTTCTAACTTTTATGCCATGTATTCCTATTCCGGAATACGGTCAATCGAATGCAACCCTTAAGTTAGAACGCCCAATTTTTAAAAGTCTTAATGATAACGGTTTTTGGGTGAATGTCGAAAGTAATTACGCAATTTCAATTACTACATATTATGAGCGCCTTAAAATCTGGCGCCAATTTTTAATCAATGATCATTAGAACCAAAGCAAAACCAGTTGCGACTTCCACACGCTGTTTCCCACGCTCTTGGGCAAGTCACATGTCATTGCTTTAGTTCCGCTTGTTTCGTAGCAGTATGTGCGCTACTTTCTATTGGTCACAGAGATCGCTTTGGTTTTAGTTTACGAAGCAAACAAAACTAGCAGGGTTAGCGACATTTTGAGAGCACTCGCCTCTCATCAATGTAGCCCGGGTTCGAATCACGGACTCGACTTTTTTATGTAAGTTGATTTGTTCAGTGGTCCTCTTCTCTGCTTCAAAAAGTTTTTGTTTAGCCGCCCTCAACGTGTAAAACTGATCTTACAGCACAAAAGCGCGTTCAGTCTCTTCCTTAAAAACACACATACCAACCTGCCACAATTTGTTTTGCAACTTGCAGCAGAGCGACCACACCAGATCCGTTGTCGTCAGCACCGGATGACGTCGTACGCACTGTATCATAGTGTGCGCCAATCACAAACAATCTGTCATTTGGTGAACCAGCAAGGGTGCCAGGAATCATGCCGACAATATTGTAGCCAGAAGCAAACTAAAATAATTGACAGGTCCATACATATATTCAGCGGACGGGCAAAAAAAGATAACACTGAAGTTGAATAATTCAACACGCAGTTGCCAACGTAATGGTGGTAGAGAGAGAGCTTGAGTTGCATTTCAATGGAAGCAATATAGTTGCTCAATATTTTACGAGCAATGAAATTGGCACTCCACATCTCAAAAGAACAGAATCAATTTCATGCTAAGCTGTATGCCTTTTTTTCTATTTTGCTTTATTTCTTGCGAGGATCCGTTTGTGTGTGTTACTTCCACTTTGATTTGCGAGATAAAAGCTATGTTCATCAAATGCGTGCTGTGTGTGGCCAAAGTGAGTTGTTCAAAATGTGGATCGCTTTATCGAAACCAATCGAGTTAGATTCCAATATTCACCTATCAACCAACCAGAGCCTGGTTTCGAAAAACTCAGCAAAGTTTGGGTCTAATACGTATGATTTTGACAGCAAAATTGCCGAATTGCATTGGATCCTGGATTCCGTAGAAACATGTGGATCATGTTCTGGATTCCATACAGTGGATTCCGGATTCCATGCTCTGGATTCCAGATTCCAAAGCCTCACATTTGCTGGATTGGGGATTCCTTCACGTCGAGCGATAGGAAGGTTTAAAGATGAAAGGCCGAAGGTCAAAAAAGTTTGACTAGGAAGAATAAAACGGAGCCAAAGGACAGTGAATGTCAATCCCGTAATCGTTTCTATTCGGCTGTAGCAGTTTTTGTTTGATAGAATTTCGTTCTTTCCATTTTCTTACCTGCGGGTAATCAGGCTGGTAATCAGGTTTGATTGGGAAGAACTAAAAGGGGATCGAGAGGACAGCAAATGTCAACCCCGAAATCGTTTACATTCGGTTTTAGTTTTTGTTTGATTTAATTTCCTTACCTGCGGGTGATCAGGCTGGAATTCTTCAGACCAAGTCTTTAGGCCTAGGTCCTGAAAGGTTTTCTTGATAAAATCACGAGCTCTCTGTTTTCCTTGTGGATTAGTGACATGATGGCGATTCTCGTTGAAATGCCTGAGCAAGGACATCAATGGATTGCTGTGGTCGCTTACATCAGCTTGACTGATTGCTGCCAATATTCAATAGAAAACAAGGAAGATGGAGGTATGTAAGTTAGTTTATCCAAGTAATGGACGTTTTCGCTGTTAAAAGGCTATTAACTCACTGTTTTCCGTTACATGATCGGCTGCCTCGTTGATTTTTTGAAACATCATGAAACACAGTCTCGTTCTCAGATTTTTGCGTGTTTTGGCTATCCAAGTTAGTAATTGCCCCGCACAGGACGATGATTGCCTTTGGATTCTATTTGCCTAGTAAGTATCGGCTTGTTTTGTCTCTTCGGCAAAGTTTTGAAGTTTTGTTCGTGTTGGACGTGTGGGGTCGGTTTTGTAAAGCAATTAGACAACTGAATGTTTTTCAGTTTTGAACCGAGTTAATAAGGTAGCCACTGTTATGTTGTAAAATTATACCATCAAGCCAGCACATTTCCCGTAAAAAGATGGAACTATGCATTAAGTACTGCGACTGGATGAAAGTTATTGGTATATACTATTCTATGGATAGCGTTTAAATGATGTATTTTTTCCCCCTAACTTTAAATATTTTTGAGAAAAATAACTTTTTTCGGCGATGGCAGATTTACCGCGGTTTTCTCGCGGTTGGGAAGGTAGGGAAAAGTGTTAACTTAACCTAATTAATTTTTTTTTATGTTTCAATATCTTGATAGGAACGTGCTATCGTTGTTTTGCTGTTTACTCTGATTTCTGCTCAGTCGGCCATCGTTATCGCATACTTGTTGTGCTTCATATCCAGTTCAATTTCTTAATCCGAAGTCCAAAGTCCACATTCCATGGCTAACCTTAGGGCTATGTGCGATCGTAGAATAGTTGTTCACATTTAGGGTGCGTTCGATTGACCCTATTCCGGAATAAGAATACGTGGAGTAATGATTTCTTCATAGTTAGTGCTTCTTATTACAGATACATTATCATAGTTTATCATTATCATAGTTTATTTAGGGGTGGGCCCAGGGGCCCCCGCCCCCTCCCCCTTCC
>NC_090892.1:13354376-13376876 GCF_036669925.1 Montipora capricornis | reverse complement strand
TTAGGCAACCCAGTAATTAGTTAAAATAATGTTTGGAAGAACAGAAGTGTAGGTACATTACTACAGCTACATGTATATATAGATATCTGTAGATTCAGATTCGTGACTGTTTGCATGTAACAAATCATTTTTTATTAGACTATTGTTTTGTGGAAGCATTAATGATGTAATTTGTTTTAGGGGACTGTCATGTGTTGTCGGATCAAGTACCGCTAATCTGTTTTAAGTCAAGGGATGGTTGACAGTGGATAGTTGTTCCTGAAAGGAAGCATTATTGCCATGGACTTTTTTGGTTACACCCCACATGTCGTTCTTTTCTTCGATGAAAATTTTTTTTAATATATTACGTGATTTGGAGCTACAGCTAGAGACATTGACAATCCCATGCATAAGGTCTCATTGGGTTTGATAGCAGTAAAATATTTTAGAAAAATGTTTAAAAGCTTTTATCATAACGTCTCGTCTTGGTCCTGCTGGACTTTAAATATGCTCTACCGAGATAGACTATTGATCGAGTTACGAGTTGAGTTACGGTTTTTGGCATTTTTGGCACCTAAATCTCATAAAATAATATTAAGTAGAAGTCACTGAGAAGACTAGGAAACACCGTTTTCGTGAAGTGCACAGGTGTATATTTACGAAATGGTTTTAAACTGATCAAAACAATCTTGAAATTTCATGCACGGCAGTATCCTTGTTTACCAGTTTACCAGTTTCAGCACTTGGGACTCCTTCGATTTGACTACTGTCTGTTTTGCTGTTATGTGGTCTCATCGACCAATGGTCCCTTTAGAAGATTATGCCAAGCCGACCATATGGCTGATGAAAAGACCAGACCACAACACTGTGTGGTGCGATCTTTAACATCTCACAGAGTTTATGAACATTGAAGTCTGTGAGACAGGACCTGCGATATATAGTCCTTATTCGCGAAGACTTGAAAGTCTAACCATTTGCGGATGTTATTACAAAGGCAGCACCTTCTCCTCAATTATTTTAAGACCCTGAGTGTTGCGAGTCCGTCTGGAGTCGAATTCACGATCTCGTGCATAACAAACTGAGCCACCGGCGCGCGGTTGTTCCGTCTAGCGATCAAGTCTATGGGCGCAGAAAAGATGTCTTCTTGTAAGGCTAAAGATGGGTTTTACTGTTAAGCCACCTTATAGCCCCGGCGGCTAAACGATTAAACGTACCGTTTGTCATCCAGCAGCGTGGTTTTCATGATCGGCTATCACACAAAATTATCGGAACAAGTGAGCCGCAATGAGGTTTTGTGTAAAATCCGGAACTCGGAACCTGGAACCCGTTTTTCCCTTACTGACCCTAGCCTCGGAAGTGCCTTTGTCAGTTCTCATTTACGTCACAGTTGCCCGCAAAAACAAAAGAAACCGTGAAACCAAAATTAATTAGCAATTGCAAGTAAATACCAAGTAACTTCGAACGCTTGCCGACGACTCTTCGATTAACTATCAACATTCCATTGAGTGAGAACCAGAACCCGAAGTGCGCAAAGATCCCAACCTCTTACCATGTAGAAACGGGAAACAGAAGGTGAGCGAGACAAACATCATTTCATAGTGTTTTCCTTGATTAATAACAAGTCATATTCTAGAAAAGGGTTTTTAGGCCTAGGGTTAGACAAATGGAAGGTTTAATTTTGGGTTACTTTTGGAAAGGTAAAACAATGACCTGCAAGTGACCCGTCAAACTGAAAGTGACTTTTGTTTTAGACCCGGCCCAATCTCGGTCTTAAATTTCTGGGACACTTGATGCCACACATAAGTTCACCCCCCCCTTCCTTTCGAAGTTGTAGGGAAAAATAAAGCTATTGACTTGTCTAAAGTTGTAGCGCAATCAACATTGAAAAGGGGGGAAGGGGTTGCATTTTGGGTTGGTGTCACCATCTTTTTGGTTGGAATTGTAGCTAGGCAACTAGACGTCATAATCAAGCATTACTTTCAACATCTTGTTTCTTTCAACTTTGGTGAAATGGTTTTCCGACATGTGTGACTAGCTCAAAAATGTTCACTTACTTAAATGCTCGGCTTGCATTACAAAACTTCGGTGACTAGCAAACGTGACAATCGTGTTTTAGAATTTCAGCGGGTATGAGCAAAAAGCGTAATGCGGGCTCTCTTTGTCGTATGTTGTCCTCTTTCGTTTGATGATCGATCATGATGCCGCGCGACAAGTACGGTTCATCGTAGCCGCTTACCCTTATCCCTTTAAAGACATCTTTTGACGTCGATAGACTTTACAGTAGCAACGAGAATGATGCCTTAAAAGGTGTAATAATAATGAGATTGTTTTGATCAGGAAATCCATGCAATTTTGCAAAATTTTATGCAAAAATAGCTTTCAACACGAAGAAAACAGTTTTCGAAGTGATTTGTACTGAATATTCACTACTTTTAATTCCGAAAAACGCCAAAAACTGTAACTCAATCTTAACTCAAACTTAACTCAATCTTAACTCAAACTTAACTCAAACTCAACTCAAACTCAACTCAGCTCGTAACTCGATGAATAGCCGATCCCCTTCAGTTGATAACTTTCATTTTTAACGTATTCAACATTCAACTTTATCATAAAACTTTCAACTTTACATGTCAACAATTGACTGTAGAGCATACAACATTGAACTTCACAGCTTAAATTGTAAGAGTGTCTACTCAGGAATGAGCTCAGCATCAGACATTTGAGTTCACAACTGAATCGAAACTGAACATCAATCATGAGATTACAATTTTTCGGTTGGGTTGGCAATCCGAAACTTTCGTTTAACAACCCGGTCGTTCTTTGCAATTTGACGTTCAATTATATTGTACGCTTTTATCCTGCAATCTTGATTGTTGAGTTCTCAAATAAAATTCCAGAAGTTCCATTAAAAGAAATCGTCGACATTTTCCGCCCGCGAATTATTTGGCACGCGATTTCAAATTATCAAGATGGCGGCATAAAGAAAGCAGTACATAGAAAAAACAAGGACTGAAATAACACACTATCAAAGGATCTGAATCAATTTAATTTCTTTTTTGAGGTTGTCAATACAAGGGAGAATGAAAAAGGGGAAACTAGAGTCTGGGCTCCTGTTCGAATGACGATTTTAGAGAGAAGAAACAACTTCGTTTCATGCGTGTGACTTGGCAGAGTAAAAATAATTTTCAAAAATCAGGGCCCACAGTACACTTAGCCAGCGATATTCTGTATAATAATAATAATCATATATGAAGTACCCACCTGTAAAGATGGCGATCAAAACAAACTGGAGACAGAAACCCTACTTTTCACAAGGAATAATAAGCGCAGTGGTGCGTTTTGTACCGCTTTTATCGCAGAAATGGATGTATTTTTACCTCTTTTATCGCAATTTGGGCGGCAATTTGGGGAATGGATAAAGGCTGATTTTTATCACGTTTTAAAGTTTGAACATCGATCGACGATTAGAGAGGTCGGCACCAAGGATTCACATCAACGAAATGTTCTAAAATGTGGAGGGAAGGTAGGCACCTCTGAGCTTTTTTGAAAGAATTAGAGAGCTCAAGGAACTGTAACAGCCGTTCGTAAAATGTGTTGTTTGCGGCACGTTGGCGAACTTTCGAGAGAACAAAACTAGCGTAAATAATGATATGGCACGTACACTTTACATTTAGATGTCGACAAATGTAGTGTATACCGCTTTAGATCTGCAATTTCCACTTCTTCAATTTTCTCCATACATTTCTCTAGAACGATCGGCGGCCATTCTTAGAGAGCGGAAGGTCTGGGTCGAGTCTGGGCGTCCGCCATTTTGGCTTAAATTTCTGGTAATGAAGGAAGATAGGGACTGACCATGTCAACAAACCAAAACACGCTGAAGAAGATAGAAGAACGAGTGAAACAATTTAAGGCAAAAGTAAAAAAAAGACGCCTCCAAAGATCATAACGATCTACTAAGAAACGCAGAAAAAGGCAAACGAAGTCTTAAAAAGCCAGCTATCTCACTGATACATGGCACAATGTTTGGGTAGTCCATGGAATGGGGGGATCAGTGTTTTGTCCACCACCTCCCACACAATGCAAATAACATAACTTTATTGAGTTGTACACAATAATTGGAAAGCCAACAGTTTGCATTGTGGTCCATAAAACTGAAAAGAAAAGTAATTTATTTAAAAAAGGGAAAAATTGCTGGTGCTAAAGAGCTCAAGCTTAAAGTTACTTATTTTAAAGCTATGGTTAATAAATACTCTCTAAATTTTCTTTCTCTCTTTCGATATATTAAAATTTAGTCCTAAACAACGAAAGGCATCATTTCGAGGCTCTGGGGAATAAACTCATACAAATCCTTATAGTTACTTCCCAGAGCCTCGAAATGACACCTTTTGTTTAGGACTGAATTTTCATATATCACAACTGGGCTATTATAAAATACCAAAGCTGCACACTCCGGCACAAAAAAGCATTGTGGGAGAGAAAGGTATTGCAAAGTGTTTCAACAATTTTTTCAGAGGCTCTAGTTGTTATTGATGTTACGGGTGTTGTATTAGTTCAAACCTATCCTTTCCTTTTTTACAGCTCAGACCAGTTGTAAGTCAGTGTACAGTTTGATGTCATACAGAAGAATAAGTTAAACATATACCTGTAGTGGGAAAACGGAAGAACGGTGTAAAAGCAGAATAAGTAGGGGGAACGAGACTTGAAATTCTTGAAATAGCAGCCAAAAAATGGAATAATTATTTGATTTGACTTCAGTTGATATTTGCATTTGTCAAGGGAAAGATAAGTAGGGTAGCATGAAAAGGCATTTTAATTCAAGGCAGAAAATTTTCCGAAATGTTTTGGGACTTTAAGTAAAGATTAAGGTCACAACTGTCGATCGCAATAAAAGTGTGTAAAAAGATCAAATATTTCCAGAGATATTGGTAAAATACTTTTTCGACGGAAGTAGAAGTTAATTTTGATTTACAGCATATGAAGACTATCGGCGAGCTTTTCGCGGCAAACCTCAAGTAATTGTCTTCACTCGCAAACGTTTGAGGTATTTGTATATAAAAGCGTCATATTTTGTTTTTTGTGTATTTTAAGAAAGTATAAGCAATGACGACAGACAAGCCACGTGAATATCCGTGGTAGGAAAAAGAGAACATATCGGCAGTTGTGCTTTGTGTTGAAAGCTTTTGTTTTCGTCCGCTTCCATTTTTTTTCTGTTGCTGCTGTGTTTGATGAGATCGAGGTGCGCGGCCTTTTTCTCTTTAGCGTGATGCCCTCCGAAATATGCGTCAAAATTTTGAACCTATCCTTACTTCACTTTTCTGTGATGATTCCTGAGCACTTTATGCAAGTGTTCCTGAGACGGCTGAGGACAGCAGTCTTATCAAGTTTTGTCTTGCACCAAAAAGTCAAAACATTGGACCACGTGCCTAGCTATGAGCTCTAAACTTCAAATTGGCAGAGCAAGAGTCTTTCATTTGCAACATCACGGCCACATAACAATTGAGAATGATTTTCCAGCTGTTTAAATGACATTTTGATATAAACTGATATAAATGTGAAAAAAGGTGATCCGACGTTTTTCAAATTTACCCAAATGCAATCCACTTCAATCCTCCCCAGTTTTGTACATCCTTGTCCCTTCTTAGCTTTCCTGTGTTTTGTTTGAGTTCTTCTATAGTTTTGAGCCGTTATTTTGCTATTTCAGTTAATCAGTATGACCATTTGATCAATGCTGAAATTGCCTAAAATTGCGTGACCTAGCCCCTTTAAATAATATTTTTACATTTGGCGCCCCATAAATAATGACAAGTACTGACTGACTGATAATCATATATAAATCATTACTTCTTAGTAAACCTGATATGTATATCATACGAAACACGTATACCATTTTATATAAATAATTCATCAAACAACTTCTTTTATTAAAAGGCTGAATAATGAAGAAAACTAATTGCTCCTCGAGGCTAAATAATAAATTTACAAACGGAGCCCCATATAAGTGGCATTTGTCTGCACATCTGCATAATATTTCTGGTGAAAGACCTTTTAATTTTATGGGCTTACAAGGCTTGGAGCTGACCAATTATTACTGGTAGTGTGACCACTTCGTTGCAAATAGCCTATTTCGATTTATGTAAATTCGGCTTAAAAACAATGAACACTATTTTTTGGCCGGGGACACATGATGGGACGCAAAAAGCCCTAACTGTAAGTACTTCAAAAGAATGCTAGTACGGTGTACTAGGATTCCTAACATACTTTTCATTGAGAAGCGCAAGTTTTGACACTGCAGGTGTTGTAATCCGTTGCAAAATGCAAAGCGCTCATTTTATTGGAAACGACCCAGAGAACTCCAGAGAATATGATCCTCAGTGAACTGTGCGTTCTCTTTTGATGGCGCTGAACGAGACGTCAAATCCGTAAACAATTATTACAGGGTTGTTTGGAAAGGAAAGGAAAGGAACTTTATTTAAGTGTCTAGTGGATTTAGCACTGGAGCACTAATTGGGGACACTGTAAAGTGCAATTAACAATCAACGCAAATCAAGGCAAATGCTGGTTTTTGGGGAGAGGGGAAACCGGAGTACCCAGAGAAAACCTGTCGGTGCAGAGTAGAGAGCCAACAAACTCAACTCACATATGACGGGAGGCGAGTGCTCTCACCACTGCGCCATCCCTACATGGCGGATCGAATGTGGAAGAGAATCATCTAGACATGTGAAAACACTAACGAAGAAAGATCAAACCAGAGGAAAGAGTGAAAGAAAAGGAAACCACTATTAGCGACAAGAAATGCTGCAAGATACATTTCAGCGGAAATTACTCGAAGAAACAAGTACAACATTGTCTCACACTTAAGACCTGAAATGGGAAAATCCTTATAGTTTAGCACGGTAGTGAGAGAACTGTTGAAAACAATGGTAAATCAAAGGATGTTGCCAATATACAGTGAGAAAAATTTCCCGCTCGTCTCCCCTAGAATGCAGTTAATTTTCTTGTAAGCTTCCAGCAACGTTGGTCAGAATTTCTTTTTACTCTATTCCTGTGGGGTCGTTTCGATTACTAGGGCTAATGATCATGGGGAATATATAGCACTTTAAGTTACTCTCTGACAGATGATGTAGTTGCTTCGGTTTACTTTCCTTTGGCCTTCTCACTATCATAATAGATTAAGGCAACTTTATATCACAGTTTGCCGTCATTTAAGGGTCGATTTGTCCTTTACTGGAATAAGAATTAACATAAATATATACATGTACATGTACATTTTGCAGCGCACTCGGCAAAGTCTCTGAATTTTGGCCGTTCCGGCTTAGGTGGCTTTATGCATTCTAACGCAACCTTTTCGAAGCATTACTACAGGCCAGGACGGCTTCTTATCGGCTATTACCATGATTAAAGACAATAAAAACCCGCCAGTTCAGGTGAAAAACCACAACATGCATTGTTACAAATTATCTAGTAAACGGCTAAACCTACTTTCCACGTTACATCAAACTATTTTAGGTGTGTCACCCTCCAGTTCAGATGAAAAAGACGCAACATACATTGTTACAAATTATCTAGTAAACAGCTAAACCTACTTTTCATGTTACATCGAACTGTTTGAGGTGTGCCACCTTGTCTCTCATATACCGGGCTCTGAAATCGTTAATCATTACACATATACTGGGAAGTGTAAGCGTTAATCATTACATGAAAGCAGTGAAGAACAGAGGGCTGAGAAATAGTACTAGAGGAACAGTGGCTATTTACTGAGGAACAGTAGGCTTAGAAGAACAGTGGGCACAGACGGTAAAGAGGAACAGTAGGCACAAAGGAAACTTATGCACCGAGGAACAGTGAGCACAGAGAAACAGTATGCACAGTATACAATGGATAACAAAAGTAGAAACCAGAAGACTAAAAGCCAGCAGTTTTAAAGGTTAAGTTACTTTGAATTGGGACGTGGCTGCCTCCACTCTTTTTACATAGGGAGTCGATATTGTTGACACAACCCAGTTACCTCTTTACTGAAACCCAATGAATTCGTTGAATTAAGGGTGGACCATCCCTGCACTTTGACAGATCACGAAAAAGTGTTTCATATCTGGCTGCTATGTCGTGGATAATGGAACCAAAAGGTCGAGACAGCAGAAAGCAACATCATCGTCAGTTACAGAATATTTGAAAAACCGTTAGGACTATATAACAACTAGGCGAAACAAGCATAATTAAATATGATTAAGTGACAAAAATTACATATTTGAGTGAGTTACGAAGTGTTTGAAAGAATGTAAAGCCTAAAGCGTAAGTGTCAGGTGACGTGATGAACTTGTTGGTTTAAATTAGGCTTTTCCCGATTTATATGCATAACCTCCTTAAGTTTAAGTTGAAATTTAGTAGGGGCGGAATCAAGGATTTCGAAACAATCCGCAGAGCAAGATTGACGGCAACGTTCTGAGCTTAGTAAATGTTTATGAATGTTTCGCCTAGTTGTTATATAGTGCAAACGATTTTTCAAATATTCTGGAACTGAAGGTGATGTTCGTAACATCAAAACATGTCTTGGAAATTAAAAAATGTCGTAATCTTCTTAAAGATAACGATTTGCTTTCTGCTGTCTCGACCTTTTGGTTCCATTATCCACGAAATACAAGGTTCAAGTTTTTCATCAAATGGAGCCCTTTAAAGAAAACGACAAAACTTTTAAGATTATAAGACATGTTTCGACAGAAATTTCTGTCATCTTCAGTTGATTAATGTACAAATCGTTAGAACTTGAATTTATAAGTAGGAACAAGTGCTAATTATGCTAGTAACAACGGAATGTACATAATACATGACAATGTGAGAATTAAATGGATAGTTTAAGATTTATTTAACGTTTTGTACATTACTAAATCAACTGAGGTTAACATAAATTTCTGTCGAAACATGTCGTATAATCTTAAAAGTTTTGTCTTTTTTTTTTTAAAGGTCTTATTTGCGTGCTAATATCAAGATCCTGTGGAAATAGAGCTCTGCTTTAAAACTGAATTTGTTTTTTCCATTCTTTTACAAGCGCTCGCGGAGCCAGGAGATGCGATTCATTCACTTTGTCTTCCTTTGATTGGATCAAGAATTGGACCAAGAATTGTTTGTTGGAAGTTTTTTCATGATCACTAAACAAAAAGTGTGCGATAAACCATAATACTACCCTTTACTAAAAACCTACCTGTTTCCACCTTTTCTCCGGGATTTTCGATGGGTGCTTTATTTTTGAACGAATGAACGACAGTATTAATAGCGCTTGTCGACTTCGGTACTTCGGTCTTTAAATCATGATGTGGGCGGAACATTCTTCAACTTTGATAGATCACGTGTCTCCGCGTTAATCGAGGGCTTTTGTAACGCTATACCCTCTCGATAATCCTTGACGAATATCAACGATTTATCCGAGCAAGAAATAATATCACAAATAGCGGGATCGGTCATCAGAATTCAAAGTACCTACGTGCAATGTGTTTTAGCGCGAAAGTAAAAAAATTGTTTTATTAGTAGTTTTCTTTCACTCATTGGTCGCCTTACGGGTGTGATTTTTCGTTTCTTTTGGTTTAGTGACTCATTCACTGATCTCTGTCCCCTGCCTCACTCAAAACTGGCGTTTTCAAAGAACTCAATTGAAAATAACTTAAGATTGTAAGTTAATGATCTTCAAAGGTACTTACTAAAATTTGAACAATTTCCTTATTAAATGAATTCTTCTAGTGATTTATTTGTTGCGTCAAAGATCGAATTGATTTACCTACTCCAGGTTACTTAGGTAAACAGCTGGGCAGATAAGCTCTTTGTGCTTGACGTGTGGGTCTCTGTATGTGTATACGGTAGGTTTCTTTTGACCGGGTTTTGGGACCCTATTCCTCTTAGATAGTAGGAAGACGTAGCCACTGACTGTGAAACCGTATCTGACAACACATTTTTGCCTTTGTTTAGCCTGCACATTCGAGCAGTCAAGCACTGCTCTTCATGTACCTCGAACCACTGGGAGCCTGCTCGCAGGCTAGTCTTCCTGGAATAACACTGTCAATAACCGTTTGTCAATTGTTGCAAAAAAGAAACCTTTCTATTTACATTAGAAATCAATATTGTTGGCACAACCCAGTCACCTCTTTACTGACACCCATTGAATTCATTAACGGTGGACCATTCCTGCACTTTGACAGATCACGAAAGAGTGGTATAGCTTCTTAAAAAACTACAGCAACAGAGAGGGCAAAGAAAGGTAATACAGTTTGCCAAACTCTTACTGCGAAACTCGGAGATCCGTGAACATTGGTGTGATTATTTATAGTATCCTATTGTGGGTTTTACTCTTCTTAATCACTATACATACAAGGTTGAAACGTCCTTCATATCTGGCTGCTATGTCGTGGATAATGGAACCAAAAGGTCGAGACAGCAGAAAGCAAATCGTTATTTTTAAGAAGATTACGACAGTTTTTTTTCTTTCCAAGACATGTTTCGAGCCAGGAGATGCGATTCATTCACTTTGTCTCCCTTTGATTGGATCAAGAATTGGACCAAGAATTGTTTGTTGGAATTGTTTTCATGATCACTAAACAGAAAGTGTGCGATAAACCATAATACTACCCTTTACTAAAAACCTACCTGTTGTTTTGTTGGTTGAAGACGGCGGTGTGGTTGGAGACGGCGATGTGGTTGGAGCTACTGATTTTGTAGTGCTACCTTTCGACGGCTTATTGCACAGGTCCCCCTCACAGCAAGTGTAATCGCAGTCTGTCATCTCGAAGCCAGGAAGTCCTTGAAACACAGGTTTAATCAATTCGCAAGTCACATTCTTGGCCTGGCCGCAGAAGGATTTTACATTGCAGTTCATTTGAGTGAACTTTATCTCGCCGAACATAGAGGTATTCAAAGAAATGACTGACGTAAAGCACGCATCCGCAAACTGACCGATGTTCGCATCCTGACTGCAGTCGATCGTTTCAGGATTGGAGCAAAGATTGTTTAATGCGGCCGGGTTTTGCATTAAGCCCATTATCTGGCATAAGTCATGTGGGCATCGGTAGCACTGAATTGCCAAAGCTGAAACAAGAAAGCAGTAAAAATAACAAAAAAGGTTTATTGTTTTATCAACGTTTTGTCACAAACTTAAAGAAGCGCTGTTACATCAGTTGTGCAATGTTTCGTGCGACATCATTGTAAAATAAACTCAAATTCGTTTTCACTAGCCTGCGTGCAGGAGGAGTGTGAACTGAACGCTCATAGTACCGACGGAACTACGAGCCGGCTCCCAAATCACATACCGTGTGTACGCAGTCTAGTTTTAATGAGGTTGGAGTCGAACGACCTCGAAATGGAGGATGACAGGGGAAAGCCTATTCAGTTGCAAATAATTGATTGTAAAAGGCAAGTGCCTGCTGCAGCATTTTTTTTTTACACTGGACACAATGACTGGCTCTCCGAATTGCAAGTAAGGTTAAACCGCTGTCAATCAAACCATCGAATGGTGCAAAGCCAAGTCAAGGCTTAAGTTGATTTAGCCGCAATATTCATTGCAATTCAAATTCAAGTTCTCTCTGGCTCCAAACAGGTGATGGACAAAGCAGAGTCAAACCACTGACCCCAGTCCATGGACTACCCCAATGGACCGCTCCAAAATAGAGTACATTTAAAGAATACTAGTTCGAATGAGTACTATTGCAAGAACTGAATTGATTATACATATACTTGCTTCGCACGTACCCTATATATTTTCGTCCGTACGGCCACAAGCGGCAAATCCAGGTTTTGCACTGGTTTCACTGCACTTACATGAAGTAATCAGCCACCACGTACAAAAGTTACCGACAGGTAACCTTTTTAAAATAGGTGCCTATACTTAAATACTGATGATCAACCCCGGTTAAAATGTGGCAGTTAAGACTTGAGCACTAATTGAGACGCTGCTTACTATGGTGTTCGATCCCCGCCAAAAATCAACTTTGCAGAGCAACATTCAAATTTATCAAACAACTTTCAATTTCAGTTGGAGATAGACTATTGATCGAGTTACGAGTTGAGTTGAGTTTGAGTTAAAATTGAGTTAATATTGAGTAACGGTTTTTGGCATATTTGGCACTTAAATCTAATAAATATTAAGTAGAAGTCACTGGGAAGACCATGAAACACCGTTTTCGTGAAGTGCACAGGTGTATATTTACGAAATGGTTTTAAACTGATCAAAACAATCTTGAAATTTCATGCACGGCAGTATCCTTGTTTACCAGTTTACCAGTTTCAGCACTTGGGACTCCTTCGATTTGACTACTGTCTGTTTTGCTGTTATGTGGTCTCATCGACCAATGGTCCCTTTAGAAGATTATGCCAAGCCGACCATATGGCTGATGAAAAGACCAGACCACAACACTGTGTGGTGCGATCTTTAACATCTCACAGAGTTTATGAACATTGAAGTCTGTGAGACGGGACCTGCGATTTATAGTCCTTATTCGCGAAGACTTGAAAGCCTAACCATTTGCGGATGTTATTACAAAGGCAGCACCTTCTCCTCAATTATTTTAAGACCCTGAGTGTTGCGAGTCTGTCCGGAGTCGAATTCACGATCTCGTGCATAACAAACTGAGCCACCGGCGCGCGGTTGTTCCGTCTAGAGATCAAGTCTATCGACGCAAAAAAGATGTCTTCTTGTAAGGCTAAAGATGGGTTTTACTGTTAAGCCAGCTTATACGCCCGGCGGCTAAACGATTAAACGTACCGTTTGTCATCCAGCAGTGTGGTTTTCATGATCGGCTATCACACCAATTTATCGGAACAAGTGATCCGCAATGAGGGTTTGTGTAAAATCTGTAACTCGGAACCTGGAACCCGTTTTTTTCCTTACTGACCCTAGCCTCGGAAGTGCCTTTGTCAGTTCTCATTTACGTCACAGTTGCCCGCAAAAACAAAAGAAACCGTGAAACCAAAATTAATTAACAAGTAAATACCATGTAACTTCGAACGCTTGCCGACGACTCTTCGATTAACTATCAACATTCCATTGAGTGAGTACCAGAACTCGAAGTGCGCAAAGATCCCCAATCTTACCATGTAGAAACGGAAAACAGAAGGTGAGCGAAACAGGGTTTTTAGGCCTAGGGTTAGACAAATGGAAGGTTTAATTTTGGGTTACTTTCGGAAAGGTAAAACAATGACCTGCAAGTACCCGTCAAACTGAAAGTGACTTTTGTTTTAGACCCGGCCAAATTTCGGTCTCAAATTTCTGGGACACTTGATGCCACACATAAGTTCACCCCCCACCCCCTTCCTTTCGAGAAGTTGTAGGGAAAAATAAAGCTATTGACTTTTGTCATGAATGCCTAAAGTTATAGCGCAATCAACATTGAAAAGGGGGGAAGGGGTTGCATTTTGGGTTGGTGTCACCATCTTTTTGGTTGGAATTGTAGCTAGGCAACTAGACGTCATAATCAAGCATTACTTTCAACATCTTGTTTCTTTCAACTTTGCAGTGAAATGGTTTTCCGACATGTGTACCTAGGTCAAAAATGTTCACTTACTTAAATGCTCGGCTTGCTTTACAAAATTTCGGTGACTAGCAAACGTGACAATCGTGTTTTAGAATTTCAGCGGTTATGAGCAAAAAGCGTAATGCGGGCTCTCTTCGTCGTATGTTGTCCTCTTTCGTTTGATGATCGATCATGATGCCGCACGACAAGTACGGTTCATCGTAGCCGCTTACCCTTATCCCTTTGAAGACATCGTTTTGACGTCGATAGACTTTACAGCAGCAACGAGAATGATGCCTTAAAAGGCGTAATAATAATGAGATTGTTTTGATCAGGAAATCCATGCAATTTTGCAAAATTTTATGCAAAAATAGCTTTCAACACGAAGAAAACAGTTTTCGAAGTGATTTGTACTGAATATTCACTACTTTTAATTCCGAAAAACGCCAAAAACTGTCACTCTATTTTAACGCAAACTTAACTCAATCTTAACTCAACTTAACTCAAACTCAACTCAAACTCAACTCAGCTCGTTACTCGATGAATAGCCGATCCCTGCTCTACCATGCATTTTGAACAAGGAACTTGTCAATCAACCTATTATAATATTTGCAATATGATCTTTGGATAGTATTTAATTTCTACTTCTTATCCCTTTTTGTGCAGATATCCTATGTCTCTCACATAGTTAGTTTTAAGTTTTTATTTCCTGTAGTGTATCTTTATTATATTTAGCACATGATCCCACAAGCAAGTATTATTGCTTTAATATTGATTGTGTTTGAATAAAGGATATTGTTGTCTTGTCTTGTAGATAAGGCAAAACAGCCTCAGTTGTATTTGCATTATTATTTCTGGGTGTTACTTTTAAAGAGAAAACCATTAAAAGGGCACATAGTTTGCAGGAGTCCAGGAAAATATTCAAAATATTCATTAATTTGAAGTTCCTGAAGCAGGTAAATCTTGAAGAGTTTATGTAACGAAAATTTGGAATATACAGCATTTTGTATTTGGGAATGGGTAAGTCCACAGAATTTATTTTCCTTATGTTGAGAAGTACTGTAAGAGCTGTCAGATAACTCAGATGGAAATTTGACAGACCTTAGCTGTAATTCAAATTATTAGTACAGTTTTGGTCGTTAGTGGAACATAATATTTTAATGGGACATTTTTTAGTGAGTGATTAACCCAATGACTCCTGGGGATTCCCCATTGACGAGTAAAATACTAAGTATGGCCGGTTTAGGGGTGAAAGGGTTAAAGTGCTATTATTAGTTTGACTTTCCTTTTCTTCATTTGAACCAAAACAAGTGATTAATCATCACCTCCACCATGCTTTGCTTTGCTTTACTTTGGCTTTTAGAACAAAGTATCAAAGTTGAAGCTGGTGGCTCAAGGAGTAAACTTTGCCACAAAGGCAGGTTAAATATTTGAGTATTATTGTAGAACAAATTTGCCTATATCATTAAAGTCATTAAATCAATGGGAATCCAAACATGAGGATGCAGTTTGCTCAGGAGGGGTCTTCCCTATAACAATGGCAGGCCACTTCTGGAATTTTTTTAAAAACAATCCTTAAAGGTAACAGAACCATGTTTTGTGGATATAGAGGCTAAAGAAATCTGACCCTTTAGAGGAACCAGTTCTAAAGTGACAAATGACTGGCATTTTATAATTCATAAGTAAAAGTTATTTGCTCATATACCAAATTGTCCTACAGTTCGAGTCATTTTTCAGATTGATAGCCTTAAATGTACTGAAGCAACTCCACCAACTGTTTGGTCTGAGCATCATAAGCAGTATAAATCCACAATGTTTTTCTCCAAAAAGGAACAACAAGAACCCCTGTCATTTTTGTCAGGGATTCCCCCTTGCGGCAGTTTGTTTACTTTACCACCATTGTTTAATACTATCCAGGGACTAAAGCAAGGATGGAAATAGATTACAGTTTACACTTACTGCATTCAACTTTAATTTATTCATCCTTGGAAATGGTAGGAGTGATTAGTTTTCTTTAAAGCAATTGTTAAAAATTCATTGCACCTAATGTTGAAATATTTTTTACATATGGAAAGGTAACAGGACAGGAGTTATTTCTGTGAAGTCTTATCCAGAAAACTCCAACATGGGATTACGCCCCTTTCAAATGTAGCTTTGTATGCTTTTGCTCAATGACTTTGAACAATTATTACAGAAATATGAAGTTATGGAATTTTGTAAAAGTTAAATCTAATGGAAGGGGATTAAAATTATTGAAACCGCTGTGTTGCAACCAGAGTCCACAAAGAGGGGTTAAATAATTTATTGCACTGAAAGTATTTAGTAGGCCAACATGAAATTTGTTTTGGATGATGGCACTGAATCATTGTCAACAAGTTTTTCTAAACTTTGAAGTACCTAATTTTACATGTATATCCTCATGCTGTTTCATTGCTGGAAGGTAAAATCAATTCTTGATGAATTATTTTTGTTCTCACATTAACTCACTACAATGTGATGAAAGCGTATTGTTAGCTGTAGTAATATTTTGTTACAGTAAAATCCTCCCTGCTAGTGAGCTGGATTTCTGATCAAATGTTGTTTTGGCTATTCAGAGTTAACCTAATCTGTATTTATTTCGATAATTTGGAGGGAAGCAAACAATTGGAATTTTACTTGAAACGACTATAGCAAAATATAATTGCAACTAAAAGGGTTCTTCTAGTGTACCCAATGTATGATATTGGTTATTATTGCTGGTAAATTCACTTTAAACTGTATTTTTGAACGACTGAAATACATTTCAAATTTTTCAAGGACCTCGTGCATTTCTTTTTAACTCCTCCGTCTTAAGAAATTTGCCTCTATGGACCACTTGAATGGCAATTTTAACAACTTAATTTTGAAAAAAAAAAAGCAAAAAATCTTAACATTTTCTGCTAGATACGGGCCCCCACGGAAACTGTGTGTAAATATTTAGTCGGAAGAGAAACCATTTGGAAATTTATATGGTATCTTTTTTGCTCCACTTTTTAAAAGATAAACGCATTAATTGTAATCAAGATGGTACTCCATTAGCCGGTAAGCTCCACAAACGAATTTCCACTCAAACACTGTCACAGCAACCTAGACTCGCGTTGACCTTGAAATTTTTAAAGAAATTTCCCTCGTAGCACTGTTGCCTGAAAAGAGAATCTCGCTGGCATAAAAACGCACTATACAGTCAACACATTCCTCCGTTTTACTGGCCTGAAAAAGCTTTTGTTTTTAATCGACGGAGATCTCATAAACACCCGATGGCAGCCATGTTTTATTTGAGCTATTGAAGTCACATGACACAAGGCCTCGACCAATCAGACATTTTTCGCCAGTGAAAATTCCACCTGGGGTAGAAATCTTACGCATGCACAGGAAAATCGGACTTTTAAACTCACGTTTTGCACGTATAATAAGCTGCATTCACACGCTGAAATTTTAAATAATCTATAGTCAGCCTTTGAAGTCACTTTTCTCTGATCCAACTCTGTGAGGTCCAATCGGTCAGTTTTGAACGTGAGTAATGGAAGACCGTGAAATCAGTTCAAAGTAAACTGCCTTTGGATAAAATACAAAGCTCAAATTTTTGCCAGTCAGGTGTTAACCAAACACACTTTCAAAATCTTAAGTGGCACTTTGAGAAATATTCATCAAAAGACCAGTCTTATTAATAGCACTTACTAGCTATTTTCCTGGAAAACGAACGAATTTAGAAACATCACACAGACCATTCTTCAAGGAATTGGAGTTAATATGAACCGATTCCGAGAATAATTCACTTGCGGTGTCCATTCAGTTCCGGGAACGCGAGAGACATGAGACATGTGACATGAGTACTAAGTTCACCAGTCGCATCATATTAAGTAACGCTAGTCAGACAAGTGCTACTTTAAAAAGCTTTTCATCTTGTTATAGGAGACTTCAGTGTTAATAAACACTTCTTTTGATATGTAAATTTTGCCAACCACATAACAAAAGAATCCTTTGTTTCGACAGCTAATAGATCTCTGGTTGACACATTAATGACAATAAGTGACGTTCCTTCAAGAAAAATCCCAATTAAAAAAAGTCAAATGAAAGAGATCCCTATGATAAAAGGTGTTTATAAAAAACGTTGAAACAAATCTAGATAGAAAAAACTATTAAAAAACTGAATTTTCGACTGCAACTGCGGTCTTCATCAGAGTAACTAAAATATGCTGTTCGAGAGCAATATGCTAAAACTAAAATAAGAAGTTACTTTATCCCCTAGGGCTTCAATAATGTCTTATAGACAGAAAGGAATGGCTGCCGCTCGTTTACCGCATTTTTGTCTATTGTGGAGTGCCATGATTCCAAAAATATTCTTTTGTGCCAATTATTGACATTCTTTTCTAGAATTTCCACATAGCTAGTGTCAATGTCATTGTCAGTGGTTTCGGCGTGATCTTTTACTGCCGACTCTTTGTTATTATTATTTCCTGGCCAGCATGCTCCCCGCCACGTGAATTCCATGATCTCTTTGTTTCCCCAATGTATGTGAAATCACACGATCGGCATTTAACCTTGTACACAATGCCTTTTGTTTTCGTTTCTTTTGGGCGATCCTTTGGTTTCCTGATGAATTTATCAACGAATTTATCTGTGTAACCATTAAGTCATTAATGACTTGTTGTCGTCAGTCTCGATCTTTTTCTGTGTCATTGGATAGGATGGTTTCTGCGCGGTCTATCAGGCAGTTAACAACCGCACGTTTGCTCTGGGCGGGGCTATGAGACGCGGTGGAACTTCCATCAGTCTCATCTCAAAACCACCAAACCATCTTTCTACTGTGATGCGTGTGTCAAGAAATGCGATGGTTTGGTGGTTTTGAGGTGAGACTGATCGAAGTTCCACCTCGTCTCATAGCCCCGCCCAGAGCAAACGTGCGGTTGTTAAATGCCTGATAGACCACTCAGAAACCAGTTCAGTTCAAGAATAGAATATAAGGAAACAACTAAATGTTGCAAAAAAAAAAAACAAAAATGAACGCGAGTGGAGACGGAAATCTCACTAAAAAATTGAACGCCATCTAAAAATAAAAAATTCGTCCAGCGTCTTGTTTGACTTTCGAGTGGCTTTATTAAACGAATGGCAGAATGTAAAATATTGAACCAATGTTTTGATCCAGATGAAAGATGGAAAATGCTTAAAACGTGGAAAAGTGCAAAGATGACAAATAATTATAATGAACTTGAGAACTGATGCCACTTGCACAGCAAGGGCTAAAGAAGTTAATGTTGAACTATTCGTCACTTATTCGGTAGAACGAGGAGAACAAGAACCAAGCAAATTACGTAATAACACGGCGCAAGGCGTTAAGGACGAACACGACGAATTTAAAGCAATAGCGCGCAGGTTTATTGAACTAAAATGCTCAAAGTTGCTCGTGGTACAGCCTTGCAACTTGAAATTTAATCGACGGTCCAAAGGTCGCACAGTTAAGAAATAGGTCGATGAAAGTCGGTTCGAACTGAAAGGCGATAAAAGCAAACAGAAACTAAGTATATGCAGACAAAATGATGATTTCAAACCCACTGAATTTTTATACTTGCCGAAAGCTAAGAAATACGTGACAGTAATACAATAAGGCCCGTTTCAAACGTCGAACTTGACATGTGCCGAATCTAATGCAAATGAGCGAAAACAAAAGATTTTTGTCAGTTGCATTAGATTCTGCACATGTAAAGTTCGTCGTTTGAAATGGGCCTAACACAACTAAATTGATATGAAATTAACTCAGTAAAAACGACATCATACAAATAACCGAAACGTCTTCTTCAAAATGAAATAGCAAAATGAATCACCGCCATAGAAATCATCCAAATTGCGTTTCAGTTTGATACAATCATCGTTCATTTTTGCAAAGACCAAGGATGTACATATTTTTTAACAATGTGAGCTGAAACAATTAATGATTTAAATCCATCGCTAAAACAATTCATTTTTAGACCTTTAATTAAACGTGATGCTGGTGAAAAGTTGTTTTTTCGTTAAGAAGTGCGTTATATCAATAACTTGAAGGGCTTTTGAAACATAGAATGGTAAAAATCGAGAAGTTCGTTTCGACCGCACTTCGGTTTTATATCATGTTGAACGGCCGAGGATATAATATGGAAAGCCATAACTTTCTTGTGTAATCTTTATTCCTTTGGTCTTGAAGTATTTGTCTTGATGATTTAGAGTTTTGTCAGGCTTAGTGTACGGTGGCAATATTACCACATGGTGTGGTTTTATTATAACAGATCATGATGAAAACACAACGCGTAACCATCAAACCTCGTCACATAATGACAAAAACTCACCACATAATGATAAAACCATACCACTAAATGCCAAAACCACAGCACAAGACACAACTTCAAGACCAAAAGAATAAAGAATACTTAAGAAAGTTATGGCTTTCCATAAAATGAAAACTAACATATGTATATATGCAGAGGCCAAGAAAAGACAGTACAATAAAATAAAACAATAAAAAGCCCGCAACAATTTTTTAGGCGCGCGAATTGAGTCAGATTGTACATTGAGACTTGGTCTCAGTTCGTCATTTTGTAAAAGCAATTATTTCACGCACGAGGTAGCCAGTCAAACTTGTTCTTGTAGTTCTCCTTAAGATGTTCAAATTCCTGATCAGATCCTTTGGAGCCAAGCCATGCTTCTCGCAGAAATATGTTTTGCAAAACAAAAAGTCTACTTTTGATGACAACGTTATGTTAAATATATATTATATTGTTGTCCCAAAGATTATAAACACTGGGTCAAATGATTTTGGTAAAATGGAACATACCTGATAGGGCAGCAGATATAATAACCACTACGTATACGTACAGACTGACCCGATAGCTCTCCATCGCAATTCAACATTCAATTGTTTTGACAGTAGGGAAATCGGACTGCTAACAGCTTTTTATCGGCTTAACTGCAGAATACCCTGCCACTCGAAAACAAAGTTCTGCGTAGCTGGCTATGCGATACACAATAACTAATAAATTCACTTTTTATCAAAACTTGATATTAAAAAAATTCGACTTGACGTCACGCAGATTTCCCAGAATAGGTTTAATTTGCAATTCTAATCGTTTTCCGGAATCCTTTCACAGGTGTCTTTGTACGGAAGCTTTTATTGGCTAGTAGTATTCGATTTCAACAGGTTGTCATTGCAGCTTGATGGTACGTCAACTAAAGGAACGAGACGATTTGAACAGGTACCGACAATATCATGTGTTCTTTGTCACAATTCCAAGAGTATACGGTAGTGTAGCATCCGAGTTATATCTACCCTACCCACCCACCCATATCACCACATATATCCCATGGTGGGATATATCAAAGAGCACATGGAACTACTTGTGTTTTGATCTTGGTTAAATCCGCGGAAAGTATTCCACATGTAGTGTACGCGGTTCACTTTAAATTAAGGTATTTTGGGCTTGCTTCCTGCTGCCAGTAGATAGATAGATAGATAGATAGATAGATAGATAGATAGATAGATAGATAGATAGATAGATAGATAGATAGATAGATAGATAGATAGATAGATAGATAGATAGATGATTGACTAAAACATTGCAGCCACAAGCTGAGGTGCGCTTACATTAACGTAAAATAACAATAAGAACAAATGAAAGATTTTCCATAAGAGTAAAACAGGGGTGGCGAATGGTAAATGCGAGACTTTGCGAGACGGCGAGACCAGCGCTTTTCTTTGCGAGCCCGAGACATTTTGACTTTTTAGATTGCGAGACCGAGACTTCACATTGTTTGACACCTTCATATAAAAAACGAGACTGCGAGACGCACATAACCGCTGCGAGACCCGTGAAATTCGACTAAAATTTTGCGAGACCCAGAGTTTTTGATGAACCATTCGCCACCCCTTAAAACGTAGGCATGATGAATCCCCCGGTGGCTTATATTCAATATTTTATGCGCTTAATTTATTGTCCGGAAGGAATGAATCAGTTTTATTTCCCCGAAATGAAAACGGAACTGACATCGAGACTGGAGGGAAACTCGAGGGACCAGACATTGGGACAATAGGCACGCTTACAGTCATTACAACAGCAGTTAAAAACGTATGTCTTTCGCATGTTTTACAATAAAACAAGCGAACTTCAAGGCAGCAATGTTAAAACACAACTCATGCGAAATCGTATTTTTTGGGAGAAAGTGTCTTTGAAGACCAACTCGAAGTACCGTTTAATGAACGAGCAGGAGTGTTTTTATCCGGTTTTAAATTACGAGGCGAAGCTCAGTGGTTTTAGACCCGATAAAACACGACCTGCGAGTTTATTGAACGGCCTAAAAGACATTCTGGCACAAGAAATGTGTCCCTCTGGAGTTCAAGGTTCAAATTGCGAGAGGAGAAAATTAGCATATGCCAAAAACAAGCTTAAAGTCCAGTATAAGAACTATCAGTACGGTTTATATAAAGAATTCTGATGGGGAATGTTTTATCGGTTTTTAAAACTCAAGCACGTGGTGTTATTTCGGTGTAGACAACTTCTTATGCAAGGGCCAGCTGAACAATTGCAAAGTACAAGTGCCGGATCTTGGGAGATCCCACCAGCAAATAATTTGTAGACTAAGAGCAAAATAATAATAATAATGCAAGGCTCGTTGTACGGTTGTGAGGATATATATATATATATATATTATTATTTTTTTTTTCTAACCAATATTTCGTCAGGCACGGCCTGACTTCTGCAGGGAGTTAAGTGATGTGGCGTTACAAATTTTTGAAATTCAAATACCTATACCTATACCTATGTATAACTATAGACTCACGAACAGATATTATCATAAAACCCGCTGACAAAGGTCAGGGATCGACAGTTATCATGGACCGCGACTGGCTATAGAATGCTTACGTGAACTTAACGACAATAAATGTTACAGGCAACTCGATAGTGACATCACTAGTGACATCCAAACACGCAGACGTCCTTACGTTACATAACATGTACAAAGATACCATTATTGACGACAAGACAAAAAA
>NC_090892.1:13344376-13349376 GCF_036669925.1 Montipora capricornis | reverse complement strand
ATAACCCAAAATGCTCTTGGAGCACATTCTTTGAGGCGGGAAGTTTGCGAGGAGGTCGAGAATTAGATTCATTGGCAAGCCTGCAAGATGCTTTGGGGAATAGACCATTTTACAGTTCTGTGCTTAGTTACCAGGCCTTTGAATAAAAGTAAGGCTGGAGTTCATGACCTTGCTACAACCCTCATTGCTTTTCTTATGTAAATCATGTTGTAATGATAACGATGCTACCGCGAAACTTCTGGAATGCAGCTTTTCGTTTTTGCTACAATTCGTGTATGTCGCGTCCAACTCTTCATTAGTTATCATTGTTTGTAACTTTCGTTTGTTATATTCAGTGAAATTGTCTTAAATAAACTACAACGACCACGAATACGCGTGACTTCGGTTACATTACTTAGGGCCCGTTCGATTGACCCTATTCCGGAATAAGAATACTTGGAGTGATGATTGAAACGGTATGTTTGGCGCGTTTCGAAGCAGCATGGATAATAAACTATGTTTAAAGTAGCATTTTAGCAGATACTTGACAATGTTAGTGTGAATCTCCGTAAAAAGGAAGGACTTTTAACTTATATTCCACGTATTCCTATTCCGGAATACGGTCAATGGAACGCAACCTTAACGCTCCATTTTGGAGTGGCTGGCTGTTTTGTTTGGTGACAGATTAAAGGGGTTCCAAGTTGGACTACTGAAGGTGTTACTCACGATGTCTCTGGACGGTGAGAAACTTAAGGCAACTTGGGACGGACGATCGTAGCCTACCGGGGGCATGTTTACTCGAATTATAATAAAATGAATTGGAACCACTATGCGCTTTTCTCGGAGCAAGTTGCCTCCTCTGCAGAAGTTGTTGAGAAACACAGTTCGCTGGTGAGCATGTTTGAGAAGCTTAGAGCTAGTGCTCAGTGGTATCATCTACCTGGGCAGTCAGACAACAAATAGCATATTTCTCATGATTATGCAAAGGATGTTTATCGAATGCAAAATGTTTGTGAACAAATACAAAGAATGGTTGGACAGCGTTTACACACCGATAAGGCGAGGAAGGGTTGGCGAATATTTCTGGGTTCGATTTAACTTCGGAAAGTCCTAATGTGATTCAAGGGGCACGTGGCCGCGATAGAACAGTAGGTCGATTACACGCTCAAGGGAAAAGAGTTCTAAACAAGGGAGTCAATTTTCATCAAGGAGTGTTAAGTTTGTAATGGCTCAGCTTAAAGTGAAAAGGCTTCTGGCGGAACAGGAGATAAAAGAAAGTGAAATTGCGTTACGACTCCAAGAAGAGAACACGCGATTGTTAGGGACCGTTCATTTTTTATGAGAAAGGGGGGGCTGGTGGGATTTGGGGGGGGGGGGGGGGGGCAAAAAAAAAAAATGGGCTTGAAAGGGGGGGCCAGCAAAAAAAAAAGAAGGAAAAGGGGGGGGGGGGGATGGACGAAAAAATTAGATTAAAAATAGGATAAGAGATTTTACAAATTCTTGCGAATGAATACTCTCAGAACTGGACAAGCCGAAGTGGGAGGCAGGAATGAATCAGGTCAACTAAACAGCAGTGATGAAAGCAGTGAGGGAGAGGAAACTGATGATGACTACAAGAGTGATGCCCCCGACTCTGAAGACGACTCAAATGATGTCGTTCTTGCTTTTATCGCCTCAGATGAGGAATACGCAGACGAGCGGCCAGCTACAACACGCTCAGGACGAGCTGTAACAAGAAGAGCAGAAATTGACTTTTCATTCTTTTGAGTGATTTGTTAAAAGCAGCTTTCTAGCTTTCAGGTTTCTTTCAATAAATTATGTGAAATGTAACAAAACGAAATTTTAATGCTGCAGTAACTTTTAACACCATATGTATTTTTTATTCAAGGGGGGAGGGGAGTGTTTGAGCTTTAGAGGTGAATTGACGAGGAGCGGGCTGAAATTGAAGCGAAGCTGGTAGGAGAGATTGACTATGACTCTGTTTTTTCCCCTGAAGGATCCGTCAGCAGTCAAGAGAACACAAGGAAATACTTGGAAGAATTGTAATTTAGTGCTTTAGTGTTTTGTGAGACGTTCCCCCAACCAAAGGTTTCATCATAGGAAGAATGCTGCTCATGATGGAATATCAGAAAAAGGGTTATGGAACAACAGCAGATGTCTATTGACAAAGAATGTAAAATGAAAGTTCAAATTTGCGCCCAAGTAGTTTGGACTCATTCATCCGTATTATTATACAATGCTGATGCTATCTCAATTTTGATTGGCTAAAAGCACCTCGCTAATTCTAGATGGCGCTGTGTCATCGCGTCACATCTACAGACACTGGCATTTAAAATATGCATGTAGGTATGACGCGTTTTTGCAGACAAAGAAGTTTTGTTTACATATCGATATCGGGAAGATTTTTCATAAGACCGTACAACTTAACTTTAGAATTTTGTTCAAAAGTTTCAGAACGAGTCGGTCTTTTTTGAAATGTTTTCAGATGTTTTAGGCTTAAATCCTTTCTGTAAACCTTTTGAATTCCGCTTTACATGTAATTCACGGCTGTCATTAATAAAGATGTTTACACTGAAACGTGTCATTGCGTGGCTTACTTTGTTGTTGTTCTGTGAAATGTCTCAACGCTTCTACATTTATAATTGTATAATAAAACAATTATTGGATTCGGTTTTCGCATGATAGCGAAATTATCAAGGCCTCGGTTTGTGTTATCCGCCTCAGCCTTCGGCTTCGGCAGATAACACAAACCTCGGCCTTGATAATTCTCGCTATCATGCGAAAACCGAATCCAATAATTTCTTATTATTGCGCAGCACAGTTTCTTCAAATCTTTATTCCGACAACGTCTATTGACAAAGTTGTTCGCGGGCTTGAGAAGTTGGACATGCCAAAACGGTAATTCTTATATTTAAATGGTGATCTTTCGAAACACCCCAAATTTATTAAAAATTTTGAAAACTCTTTGAAGCCTAATCCATGATGTTGCTTGGCGATGCAGGAGTCTTGGAGCTTGCTTGTTGAGTGGCTGTGGAGAAAGGTACCATTCCCTACTTCAACCACCTAGTTCAATGGGCGCTCCTGTTGTTTCAACCGGAACTAAAACAACGAGTGGAGCTTCTAGATCTGAAGACATTGGTTCCAGGATAGAAATTACTTAAGGAGATTTGGCTGAAGTTAGTCCACATCACATCGAGGCCGGGGAATAATCACCAGGAAAACAAGAATTGGTCTAAGGACCGTGCCCGTTCGAACTTCTGCTAAGAACGAACGAGAGGTGGAAACATATGCCTTCCGCGATGATGGTTCTGATACTACCCTGTGTTTGCAAAGTCCTTTGGAAGAATTAGTAATCAAAGGTTCTCCAACGTCCTCTTCGCTAACGCCCATCAATGCCGAAAGAACCAAATTGTCTGGGGAGGACGTCAGTTATACTGTGAGAGCTTTGACATTCGATGAATACATACAACCAGATCGTGTATGGTCTTTTGACAAGTTACCAGTCTCTAAAGAAAGCATATTCAGTACTGAAGATATTCGCAATTGGCCACATCTACAGGGAATCAGACTGAGTATACCCAAACTTGATAAAGAGGTATATATCCATCTTAATAGGCAATGATGTTCCCGAAGCACATTGGGTCTTCGAAGAGCGCCGTGGTCGCCCGCAAACAGCCTTTCGCGGCACGAACGTTCCTTGGTTGGACACTCATTGGTCCAGTTGGTGGTGCAAGCTCCCCTGAAGTGAATGTCAGTTTCCTATTTGGAGGACAGGAAACGTTGTCAGAGCAAATTGAGGGAATGTATGACGCAGAGTTCAGACACTCCTCTGCAACATCTCATGAAATGATGTCTATTAAAGATAAAAGAGCCTTGGCAATAACGGAATGCACGGTTTGAATTGTCAATGGCCATTATCAGTTCTCCTTTCCTTGGAAGCAGGACAGCCCGTGCCTACCAAATAACAGATCTATGGCAGAAAGTAGGCTCAGCCTTCTCAAGAGACGTTTGGCAAAGGACAAAGATCTCAGAGCGAAGTACAAGGATACTGTTGAAGATTAATATATTGCACAAGGTCATGGAAAGAAGAAATCTGAAGATCACGATTGGCCATGATCCACGACGTCTCAATCCCGTTTCAGTGGCACCATGTTAGCTCTGAGTTGAACCCAGCTGATTACTCGTCTCGTGGTTTCTGAACATTCCAAATTGAAGATTTGGCTCGAAGGACCAAAGTTCTTGTCAGAAGATGAAAGTCAGTGACCAATTCAGCCAACACAATTACATGAAATCGGCGAAGATAACAGGAACGTCAACCGGTCAAAGAAAGCCCAGGCGCACGTTATAACGCAAGGTCGAGAATTTGACTCGTCATTTCATCACTACTTTTCGCCTCAAGAATTATTTTCTGCATCGCATAGGCAAGATTGCAAAGGAAGAACTTAAAAGGGGAGAACTTAAAAGGGGAGAACTTTCAGGGGCACCCAACGACCAATTTGTTGTAAAAGGTATTATTATACCCAAGTTAATGCAAATAAATGTTATTAAGGCATTTTCAGATGTTTTTCAGTATTGTTGGGAAAACATTATCTGTTCCTTTTTCCCAGCAAGACACACAAGAAATTTCCCAGCCAGCTAGATAAAATTGCTTGGTTTCCCAGCAAGCTGATCAAATTTATTTCCCAGCCAGGAATTCCGCGCGCTTTCAAATCCCTCGATCCAAAACGACTGAACAAAAGCGACAAAACCAGGACAAAACAGGTTTTTTTGTGACTATTCTCCGGGAGAGGGAAGGGGTTTTTTTTTAGTCGTCCTCAGTCTTCAGAGTTTCTATAGCCAGCTCGGGTTGAAATGCTACAAAAATTAAGTAATTCCCAGGCAAAACCTCTATCAATAACAAAATTTCCCAACCAGCTCATCGAAACACCTGTATTTTTGCCAGCCGGCAAGATTCCTCTGGGGAACAGATAATGTGAGGAACAGATTCCTTGGGTGCCCCTGAACTTTCCGTCCAAGAAATT
>NC_090892.1:13329376-13336876 GCF_036669925.1 Montipora capricornis | reverse complement strand
AGTTCTCCATACCATCTTCTACAAGTTGAAGAAACAAAAATGTCAGTTCGTCAATCAATGCAGCTAATTATCCTTTCTTACCGCTTGAGTCCTGCGACACGACGCCTGTCTGGTGCACACGCAGTGATCTCGTATGAGAGCGAATGTGAACTAGTTTTATAATTCAATATGGTGGACCATGTGACGCTCTCTCATACGTTCATTTATATGTTGTCATGGCGACTGGTTGCCGGACGTGTACACACGGTGCGACAATGCTGCTCTCGCTAATTTTGTTCCTGCGATCAGTCGCAAGAATTCAAACGGTTTGAACTCGTACAACTGATCGCAGCGACAAAATCCTGCCGGAGCGAGAATGATTGTTGCATAAATAATTACCCATGTCACACGAGGCGAATTGTTGCGGCTACTTGTCCCCGCGACGTGTTGCAGTGACTTATCGCCTAGTGTGTCCCGTCCTTGAAGTCCTGTACTCACACAACATTGAAAGCGGTTTTGAATTGGCTCTCGAACTTACAGACTTACATAATAATAACAACAAAAAGCTAAAGGAGCCACAATGCGTTGTTTATTTTCCATGGGTTTTGATATTTAACAACTAGACCCGTAGCCCCCAAGGGCTACGGGTCAATCGCCCACGAGGCGAAGCCGAATGGGGCTATTGACCCGTGGCCCTTGAAAGCGAGGGGTCTATTTGATTTAGTATCACCCAACCAGTTGGACAGGAAAGGCAATAATAAAGTTAGCGAATGCAACTTGAAGAAATATTATTTGGCCGAAATAAAACGAAAGAAAGCGTCACGCTTTTCGATACTTGAGGACTATTACTAATAGTCATCTAGTAGCGTAGCCAATCAAAATTCAGGATTTGCATTAGTCCACTAGTTGGGTGATACTAAATTTGAATGTCAAAACACATTTTTCAAAGACGTTTTTTGCTGGAGACGCATGATAATGCTTCTGGACGACTTTGGCCAATTTTATTTTTACCGCGTCTTTGAGTTAGTCTTGTTATTTGCTATGTATATATAAAGACAGAGGAGAGACGCATTATACTGCTTCGGCCGCTGGGATATGAGTAGTTGCTGACCTTAACTGTACACCTCCTACTCAACCAATCATAGCGCATGAAAAGAAGTCTTAAGTTGCTCTCAGAATGGAAAGAATCATATGTTGAAAAAGAAAGTTCTTTTTTTTTCGCCCGTTTGTGTTTAAGACAAGATCTCTTCACTAATCCGAAAACTATTGCTATTGTTGCTTTATAACCATATAGGCACTTTATTTTTGCGAGTTGAGTCAGCCAAACTTAGGGGTATCAACCTCGTTACCAGGACTTCCCCTTTGGCTTTCCCGTCCCACCCCAAAGTGAAAGGGAAGGTCCTGGGAACGAGGTTAAAAGCGGTAAGTCAACAAATCTACGACATGATCTCTTCTCTAAATTAACCATTATAGTTAATTCTTAATTTGCTTTCAATATTACTGCTATCGTTAATTTAGGACGCTGTGTCCAAGGACTTGTGGTAGCAGAGAAAATAAGGAAAACCTACAAAGGCGTATCCGTGGAATGCGCAAACAGTTAACACAAATTGTCCAGTTACAGTCAACTTCAAGTACAGGTAAGCTTCGGAAAATGGCGAGAGATTACCAGCAAGATAAACCTGTAATATAACTTGAAGTTGTTTGTTGTAAGTACTCATTATTAGTTTTACCTGCTTCCTTAACTCCGTTTATCCAAAAAATACCAGATCAGCCTCAAATCATCCGAAATTACAAATCACAGTTCGACAACTTATCATCCTGGGTCAGTTGTTAAAAAGCAGAGTTTTAAAATGAGTTTTATTCTCTACTCCCAAATGCTGTTCAAGGCTGATATTCGGTAAAACTTTACATTAGAAGAATTCAATCTTGAAAAACAAAAATAAGCAAAGAAAACTGTTACCAAAAAGTTGAAAACATAAAATAAAATGTTTACTATACGCTAATCCTGGATTAAGGTAATCGGCTTTCGAACAACCGGGCCCTACATTCGAAGTCCGGTGCCGTAATCCTGGTTTAGTTCCTTGCAAACTGTTTAAGGACGTTCGCGCCCATTGCTACTGCCCATTTTTTCGCCCATGTAACGCACACTTCATGCATCGCAGACCACGAAGGTAAACACGATGCTAAAGGCGCAAACATTTTCCACAAGAATGGAAAGTGAAAGTGTGTGGCATTATGGGATAGCTGTGGACCCAGGTCTTCTCGTAAATGTCCCGCAATTACGTGACAGTGCGAATATACAATCGCTTTGAGAACTTCGCAGCGATTTTACTCTCTTGAATGCTCGTTGACCACTATTTTTCTTTCCCTAGATTACTTCCTTTTCCGATTTTGTCCATTTTAACAAAAAACAAAAAAAAATCTGTGCTTGAGAAGTTACCGTGATATTTCGCCTTTTATGCTCTCGTGCGACCGAAGTTTTCTTTCTTAGACTAATATGTATCGTTTATTTCACCTCAGAAAAAGACATCAGCTGCAAACTTAATTTAGTTATATTAGTTATGTTGAATTAAGTACGTTTACCTGATCTAAATTTTACCAATGTATCTTTCTTATTGCTGACAGTTGTAAAGCTACGATCGTCTTAAAATAACGCAATCTTCTAAAAGTGCACTTCATGATCTCAAAAACGAGTACCGTCGACCCCCCATTTTTTTGCCTTTTTGGCAAAGGTAGATCATTACCTTTCCGCGTAACAAGTTTTAAAAAAATATGTACGTGGGAACATTTTGGGCGCGAACGT
The DNA here is from genome assembly GCF_036669925.1 of Montipora capricornis. NCBI lineage: Eukaryota > Metazoa > Cnidaria > Anthozoa > Scleractinia > Acroporidae > Montipora > Montipora capricornis. The sequence continues at coordinate 13,334,094 of NC_090892.1, read as the reverse complement.
CCTTGAATCTGCCGTGGCGAAGACAAGAAGACAACATCTGTACTTTATTTCTCTCAATGCTCAAAAATCTAAAATTCCGTAATTGCGTGTTCTATAGTCTAGTCCAAAGTTCTGATTTTACAATTTCATAATCTTGATTTCAGTATAAGAGTAACTTGGTACCAAACGTTTCACAATAGCTTGAAATCTCGTTAAGAAAAAAGCTTAAATCCAGTAGTCCAGTCCGGGTTGAGATCGCCAAAACTCTCCCTAACTCAACAAAAGCTACAAGTATTAAATAGTTCTCAGAAACTAAAAAAGTTCGTCATGATTCTACACTCGAGCTGAACAAAAGACTGTCAAAAACGAAACCAAAAAACTCTAGTGATCGCTTCTCGAGAGAACAGACAAGCAGCCGAAAAAAGTACCGTGCGTAGTACAATGGTACTTGACCGTAGCCCTTGGCCGAGAAACTAATCTGCGCCAAAAGGCCGAGAAGCGATCAGGATACGGGATATTTAGGTTTAAAAAAGTTGTGGGGATATGGGAATTCTCACAGCTTTCCGAGACCAATGTTACCAATGTTACTAAGGTTTTCCTTTCCAGCGGGGTTAGTATCTGGATGGGGAACATCAAAATATGCGACTTACTGTCAGGAACATATCACCAAAAATTCTATTTTAACTCTCAAAAATGCGAACTAAGCAAGGTACAGATTTTGCTAGCCTGCTTTATGCAAAACAACTATTGACGCAGAAGTAAATAAATATTTATATGTAGTTTTTAAGGAGAACAGAAGGAAACTTTTAGGAGGTATCGATCGAGAATAGAACAATTTGCCATCAGTGAAAAACATTTCGGGAGATTTTTGTTACGTTCAATCAGAGTTCAATTTTTCTATCGTACTTTTGGTCGTACAAGTAGAATCGCAAAATCGAAAGTGACATCGATTTTAGCGGCCGCCTGTGATCAAGTTACCTGCGTGTTTAATACTGACAACTCACAAAACAAAGGATGCAACTGTGACAAAATGACGGCAAGACACCGGGCTTTTGTTAGTTTGCTTTTTTTTCTTTCAAGTTTTATAAAGTTCGACAAGAGAAAATGTGCGAATTTAACACAAGGATCACAATCGTTGATGCTAGTCCAAGTGTCAGCTAAAGTTAAGCTTCTCCGAATGAGGTTAGTACTTGGGTCGGGGAAAGCTACGAAGTCCCCATGACGGCGATAGCTAATCCGTTTTTTTTAACTTAATTTCATTTTTTTTATCTTGTTTGGCCGTTGAAAGCTATTTTCTTATTTTCTTTCTACGTCAAAACGGCGAATAAACTGGTTCCCAAGAAATATTGGAGTCTTCGCTCTATGCAAAATACTTCTAATGAAGTATTCATTCTATGCAAAATAATGTTCACAGTGGAACACAAAAATACGAAGCAAGATCTAGAAATAACGTAGAAAATTATCCTTACCTTTAAAGCTTGCCTTTCTCAAAGAAAAAGCATCTGTCCATTTTATCGAATAGTTTCATACTGAATCAATAATGGCGGGCGGAAAGATTCCACATTAAACGTTTGCTTTCATCTTGATAAGAGAAGTGTGTCATGGTGGCCGAGTGGTCTAACGCGCTCGCAGGTAATCGTAAAGGTTGGGAAAGTATGAGTTCTCCTCGGGGCAGGGAAGTTTAGACATACTGGAGAGAATACATGTAAACTAAATTTACTCGATGGGAGATTATTTCAATACCGTGTGATATGCACATTTGTGACTACCAACAAAGCGACCAGTTTTCTTTACGTGGATTGGGTTTGAACCCGCAATTTCAACTCCATAGGGACCGCTTCTTTTCGCCTCACCACTGGAGATGAAAACATCGCGGTCTCAAAAATCAGATTTATTTAAGTTTCTTATAGAATATCATCGCCGAAGAGTAATTAGGCCTAGGCTCGATAAATTAGGCGTAAGCTTAGATTTTAAAGTGTTGTCGTGAAGTTTGGTAACCGACCTTTTGCAGTGTCTAATGTTGTTTGTTGCCGAATGATAATTCAGTATTAACTAAGGCTGGTTTACACGTACAACGCAAGCATACGCATAAGTAGCATATGCAGGCGCATTAACTTGTTGTTAATTATGTCTTTTGTTCTAATGAAAGGTACCAATTATCACAACGCTACTGCGCCTGCGTATGTTGCTTGTGCTTATGCTTGCGTCGTACTTTATCAAATAGCTTTAAAATGTTGTCCCTGAGTGTCGAGCTAGCCGTGTGGTGGACAAGTGGCTAAGTGCCCGGCTCGAGTCCTATGTCCATACACTTGGATTATCTTTTAAAATAGATATGACCATAAATCCCCATGATCCATATCAAGCTTTCAGAACTTCTAAATTAACCATAATAGATGGTTTTCATCTGATGTCACAGCAGCTATGTAGGTGCACAAAACAATGTAGGAAAAATTCTTTTGGGAATTTGACTATTATAGTGCAAAACATGAGCCGGCCATAGAGCGACTGTCGTATGATCTTGAAAAAGTGCTCGTAATTTGTTTCACTGACCAATGTTTGGCAAAATTAAGACAAAGCTTCTCCTTATTCCCTCCAAGGAAACTCCTAGTATAGGCAGTAAACAGTTCGATTGCCCAATCACATTACCGCATTTCAAATGACGTCAAAGCGACATGCCGATCGCTTTCCAGAAATTTCCACGGAGAGATGACATTGTTTGCATCCGCGTTCGCCAAGCCAATGAAAAATTTCCGCTTGTTTTGTTTTTTTTTTTTTTTGTTCGACAAGCCAATTAATGTTTTGCATTTTTGTTTATGTTCTGTTTTTACGTTTATTTTTCAAGGTCATATGAAAGTCGCTCTAATTTGCTATTGTTTTGTGCACCAACGTGGCCGCCTTATCACGTGATTGAAAACCATCTATGGTAAATTCAGAGCAAATTAGGAATTAACGATAATTGCTATTTCACAGGTAGAAAATGGGTTACAAATCTATCGGGCTCCGGTAGTCTCCTACCTGAAACATCAGCGGACTGGGGACATGACTGCTCGGTGACGTCATTGGCCACGAATACGATGACGTCAATAGTCTTCTGCAAAAATTGCAGCATTTGAGGAGTTACTCTTGCAAGCCTGTCGCAATCCTTGTGGTAACAGGAAGTCATGCGTCCCCTGAAGTTAGCGGTGTCAGTGAGGAAAATAGCGCTCAAGGTAGGCTTGCTTTCCCAAAATGATACGTGATCACTTCTCAAAAAGGTTGGAGGTTGGCCAAGGGAAGGAAGTTCCACCCGATACATGGTAGTCTTCTTCTTTAGGTCTGCGGGATTTTAAGAAAAATAACAGCCAACCTTTAAATCCCAGTTGTTATTTAACAGTTCGTTAAGGCAACAGGGACAGTTGAGAAAGGACGAGTAAGAATTACTCCCCTGTTCTTTTTGTCCCCGTAAGACTGTCTGGCTTAAGAAGTCAGCCTTGCGTCGTGGTTCTCTTTGCGCCTCTTACTCTGCGATAGTATGTGGGCTGATGTCAACTTGTCTCGAACATTTTTCTCCGAGAACTCCGGTTTTCCTCTCTCATCAAAAATTGACAACAGCTACTATAATTACATCTGGCTGCGTTGCTGTGCTCCACAGCGATATCACGTAATTTGAGGGTCACAAGTTAAAAAAAAAAAAAAAAAAAAATATTTGAGATTATATTAATGTGGTTCGTTAAATAAAGATTTTTGTATTGTATTTTATTGTAATGTAACTAATGAAGGACAAAAAATAGTTTTACACATTAACAATGTTAAAAATACGATCTTCGAGCTTGTAGTATGCATGCTGCTAGATGAATTTAGATTTGGTCATTTTTGTCGCTGTTAAACAAAGTACGATAAAACAATGTACAAAAATCCTATGAACATTTCGCATGTGCAGAGCGTCTGTTGTTCAAACCTGTTGTTAAGTGACATTCTTGTTCAGGTTAACTGCTTAATGCCCACTATCGCTTCTGTGCTGAAAACCGTCCAATCGTCGATCATGTTTACTCAATAGGGAAATTAAGGCTCATGCTTTGGACACGTAAAAAGTAAATAACTACCGGCAGTTGATCTTTTCTCTCTTTAAGTAAATGCTCTTATTCGATAATGCCCTACCACAGTAATTGAAACAAAGTCTCTCAAACTTGTTTTTTTTCCAAAACCGTTCCATCAAGCTAGACACCGAACTACCGACAACTTTTTTTCAGTGTATTGCTAAATTAAAACAATTCAGGTGATAGCGTTCAAGGTGCACTTACCTGCGAGCAGTTGGTTTCTCCTACGCTTCCGGAGAGAGGAAGCACTGCGGACATCAGATAGTTTCTTTGAGTGAGTCGCGGTCCAGAGCCAAGGACAAATTAATTAAATTGAACCGGTAAAATGAGTTAGTAAACTTGTTTCGGCGCTTGCGCGTGTGTTCAGCTAAGTAACTGCTGTGTTCGACTGCAAGTGTTGATGTCAATGATCATGATAATCTTTTTTTTTCCCCTGAGGTTACTGAAACAAAGCTCGGTAATAATCAAAAAGAATCTTGCGAAGGCCTACTGTCAGCAACGGAATGCTTAGAGAGCCTAAAAACAATGGAATCGGGTAAATCGCCTGGGATGGACGGTATTCCAGCCGAATTTTATAAAGTTTTTTTGGGACGATTTGTCACCCTTTTTACTTGTCGTTTTAAACTCGTCTTTCACCCAGGGACACCTTTCCATCTCACAGCG
>NC_090892.1:13291876-13309376 GCF_036669925.1 Montipora capricornis | reverse complement strand
TGGCGAACTCAACTCTCTTTGGGTCTAATATGTGTCATTTTGCAAGCAGAATTGTAAAAGAAAGATGTTAAAATAACGTTCCATGGTGAATTGACTAAATACTGATAATATTAGTAATAGTAATAAAAGTAATAATAACGGTAATAACGATGACGATGATGATGATGATGATAATAAGAAAAATAATGATAATAATAATAATAATTATTATAAAATTATTATTATTATTATTATTATTATTATTATTATTATTATTATTATTATTATTATCTTTATTAATGTATAATAGTACTGTGTAACTATGTAAGATGGTGCTGAAGGATCCTATAAGAGGCAAAAAGGCGGACCGTTATCAATGCCCTGGATCGGTTACAGAAAGGACTACGCTTATATGGATAACAGGGTGCCACACTTATAATAAGGATATTTGGTAGGAGCTGCAAAGAGTGTGCTACGCTTGGTTAAACAAATATTAAAACAAGGAGGACAGCACTATACGCAGAGAAGGAGAATTTCGAAGTTTTAAGGATCAGGAGAGAATTATTTCAGGAAGACTCCATATCGTCACTTCTCTATGTGGAGATATCCGAGACAACGATGCCTCGACAAACTAAAGTTGGTTTCTGGTTGAGCAAAGGTCAAAAACCAGCCAATAAGTTTCTTATTTATGGACGATTTTAGACTTCTTTGGAAGAACTAGAGGAAGATTGCCTCTCTAGTCCAATCGCGGCGTGTGTTTCCTATATATATCATAAAAAGAATAGGAAGGCTGAAAGATGAAAAGCGGAAGGACAACTGGGAAGGTTTGATTGGGAAGAATAAAGGGGATCGAGAGGACGGCGAATGTCAACCCCGAAATCGCTTACATTCGGTTTTAGTTTTTGTTTGATTTAATTTCCTTACCTGCGGGTGATCAGGATGGAATTTTTCAGACCAAGTCTTTAGGCCCAGGTCCTGAAAGGTTTTCATGATAAAATTACGAGCTCTCTGTTTTCCTTGTGGATTAGTGACATGATGGCGATTCTCGTTGAAATGCCTGAACAAGGACATCAATGGATTGCTGTGGTCGCTTACATCAGCTTTACTGATTGCTACCACTATTCAATAGAAAACAAGGAAGATGGAGGCGTGTAAGTTAGTTTATCCAAGTAATAGACGTTTACGCTATTAAAAGTCTATTAACTTTTTTCCATTACCTTATTGGATGCTATTTTGATTTTCTGAAACATCATGAAACACAATCTAGTTCTCAGAGTTTGGCAAGTTCTGGCCATCCCAGGAAGTAATTGTCCACCGGACGAGGATATGCCTGGGAATTCTATTTACTTAGTAAGTTTCCGCTTGTTTTGCATCTTCAGCGAAGTTTTGAAGTTTTGTCCTAGTTGTGTTGCGTTTTTTTAAAGGAATTAGATAACTGGGTGTTTTTCAGTTTTGAAACAAGTTATGGTCGCTACTTTATGAGTGTAAAATTATACCACCAAGGCAGGATATTTTTTGTAAAAAGATGGAACTCTGCATAAGTACCTCGACCGGGTCAAAATTATTGGTAGATACTCAGACAGTGGCAAGAATAACGATGAGTTAAAATCATCTTTTTGTGCTTAAGTATATTATCCCGCTGTTTTAGTATATACTATCACAACTATTCACCTCAGTGTCGGTGGCTAGTGCATGGTGGATATTTACCTTGCCGCAACATCCACCTCCACTTCGGTGAATATAGTTGTTAAATATCCTGCTGAACATCAGCCGGACCACGAGAAAGTGAAAGCTTACCTTTCTGTATAGAATATAGCTACCGACTAGGGGTTTCAAATTTCCGTTTTTTGTGGGTTGAAAAAATAATGGAAATTTTAATTGAATAACAAAGTTTTAAAGACAAGAGGCTGCGGGTGGCCTAAAATTTGTTCGCAAGATTCAGTTTAGCCGATTTCCTTTTAAATTCACAGTATTTCAGTGTTTTTTTTTTTTTTTTATCTTACAATGGGAAACGTAAACAACGACAACGACGACGACAACGAGAACGTCACAAATTTGCCACTTAAGCCCGGGCCAAACTATTGAGCAAAGTTAGAGCCAACACTCCAACTTTATTGGATCTAACGTTGTTCGACTGTTTGGCCGCCCATGTTGGAAGATGTCCGTCCAACATTTTTTTTTCGATCAGTTGTTGGATAGAGTTTGCTTTTGATCAAAAACATTACGCCCAACAGTTCTGCTCGACGCAACAATATTAATGTTGCAGTGTTTTGCCGCTCTCCCGACAAAGTTGTGTCCTGAATCGAGTCACGTCTAAGTTGCTAGCCAATCACGAATCGCTATCTTATTTTCAAGACCAGGCCGTCTGGTCAATTTGCAGCAAAGATGGCAGACAAGGACGAAGAGGACGTCATGGTTATTGATAAACAGCCAGAAAACTTGAACAGGGAGTATGAGGCAAGCAAAGCCATGTTTGAGGGAAACCTGTAGTCTCCATTATCATGATAGCTCTATAGATATAGAGCGTTAGTTTAAAATTTCTGCTAATTGACCCGTGTTCATTCTCATGACATCATCTCCTTAGTTCGGATGTATCTTGCAGTGAACATACTCTTTTCTACACGTTCAGTATTGATCATTCTTTGGTTTTTCCGTCCTCTAACAGCTCCAGTAGCACAAACGCTACCAGGGGTTCCCGTTACAGTGTATTAGCGCCAACTTGAACTTGAAAGTGTTTCGTCAAGCAACGTTGGATAGTATTTTGCCACTACCTCAACATTTACATCCGACAATGTCGCATGTTGGATCCACCTTTGTTTGATAGTTTGGCAAGGCTAGGGCTTTACTGGACAAAAACAGAGCTTTGCGCACCATGCAAGAGCGTTTTTCACTTCTATCCATTTCTTTTCCGTCGTCTGCAGTGCAATTTTGCTGTTTTAAGGTATTACGTGCACTTGCAATTTGAAGATGGATTTTCATTTTCTCCCATAAAATGAGCCGCGTTCCGACCGATGTCATTTTTCAGGAACAACAACAACTTTGCGATATTAAAAAGGTTGAAACAGTCAGAAGGTGATTACAATATAACGTTAATTTATATTGTGAGATGACGTTCTCGTTGCTGTCGCCGTAGTCGTTGCTTACAGTGGATTTTCTAAAACGGTTTTGATAAGTGGTTTGCGACGTTTGTTTGAAATTCCCAAATTTCGCCTCTAATTTGGGAATTTCATTACGTAATTGTCAATCAAAAGGAAAACTTTGGACCGAAGTTGGGAACTTGGCGCCGAACTTCGTGGGGAATGCCTTAAAATTTGCAAAATTTCGGATAACTTTCATAATTTCTTGTAGTGGCTTAAAAGGTGTATAATTTACTTAAGATCATCGCCACAATGAAACGTTTTGGGAAAAAGTTATGTTTTTGTGATGATTTCTTTTTTTTCTAAGATCTTATGGCTGGTTGCTAGGGGCAACGGGTCAGTTTATATCTTGTTTAGGGCTAAAAAACGACTCCCACGTGACAAAGGACTCTTCCTGTCAGATATATCCATTTCTTTTCCGTCGTCTGCAGTGCAATTTTGCTGTTTTAAGGTATTACGTGCACTTGCAATTTGAAGATGGATTTTCATTTTCTCCCATAAAATGAGCCGCGTTCCGACCGATGTCATTTTTCAGGAACAACAACAACTTTGCGATATTAAAAAGGTTGAAACAGTCAGAAGGTGATTACAATATAACGTTAATTTATATTGTGAGATGACGTTCTCGTTGCTGTCGCCGTAGTCGTTGCTTACAGTGGATTTTCTAAAACGGTTTTGATAAGTGGTTTGCGACGTTTGTTTGAAATTCCCAAATTTCGCCTCTAATTTGGGAATTTCATTACGTAATTGTCAATCAAAAGGAAAACTTTGGACCGAAGTTGGGAACTTGGCGCCGAACTTCGTGGGGAATGCCTTAAAATTTGCAAAATTTCGGATAACTTTCATAATTTCTTGTAGTGGCTTAAAAGGTGTATAATTTACTTAAGATCATCGCCACAATGAAACGTTTTGGGAAAAAGTTATGTTTTTGTGATGATTTCTTTTTTTTCTAAGATCTTATGGTCGGTTGCTAGGGGCAACGGGTCTGTTTATATTTTGTTTAAAGCTGAAAACGACCCCTGCGTGACAAAGGACTCTTCCTGTCACATATACGAGTAAGTTTATCTTGGGATGATTGAGCGAGCCTGCGAGCATGATCAAATTTCAGTTGTCACTCGAAAGTTGCTCGAAAGTAAAATTCTAGCCGTTGGATCTGCGAATTCACATATTTCTCGATTTTGTTACCCGTTTAACAACCATTCATGCCTAAGTTTCGCTCATCCAGGCGTCCTAAGAGAAGGTTTTCGGGAAATCAGTGTACGAAACGAGCGAAAGAGAATCTTAAACAGCAACATTGGTCAATTGTGACACGAAAGAACTGAACGGAGAAACACGTGCTTCGAATACCCCGAGCTTGAGTGAAGAAAGCAAGAAGTCTGTATCTTCGAACCCCATCGAAGAAAACCTTGCGAACCAGAGCCAACGATAAGTGGATTCAGGTTTGTCGATATATATGGAGTTAATGAGCGCGGCATTTTCTTCCACAAGATGTACGCGCTGACTGCATATAAATGAATGAAGACTTCAGATTACTGCTGTCAGAGAACTTTTTCCAAAGGAAGGGATGTGCTTCAAGTCTCAGACACTTTTGTAAAAACTGCGGCTGGAAATATGAGTTTCGTACATTCAAAAAGCGAACTTTTAGCTATGAGGTCGGCTAGTGTATTCTATGAGCTATATAGGAAAAGGTTACAGTGAAGCTAAAAAATTCTGCACTTTAAAAAATATTCTTCTCCCCCCACCCCTTTTCAACAACAAGGGCATATTAGGAAAATGAAAGAACAGTGGCAAAGAATGTAAAAATTATTGCCAAGAACAATATGTCCTGTGCTGCTAAGAGATGAACGATTCCCATGCAGGGAGCCAATGAAAATGATGTTGTAAACTGTCATATTTCCTGTGATGGTACCTGGCAGAAAAGACGGTACTCTTCCCTAAACGATTGTGTCATTGTCATGTCAATTATTCAGGAATGAAAATTTTAGAATTTGGGTTGTTTGATTCCACCAGCCACTTCAACATTGGAGCTGGACCTGTTTTTCTCTTGCTTAGAGCATTAAAACTGAACCCCGGGAAATACACTGTGCAAGGGTACAGGGGCCTTGACTTGGATCGCATTTGTGGCACAGAGTACAAAGAAAACGTTGAAAGGAAAAAGAGAAGAAAGAACCAGTAGGCAGATAATGTTACCTGTGCTACTGGTGCATTTGGACAAACTTTCTTCGCTCAGAGGTTGAAGAGAGAATTGCGGACCAATTAACCTATTCTAAAAGGCCTTTTTCTCGCCAAATGATTTTGATGAAAATGCTAATACCTCAGCATTTCTAATTCAAAAAGTGTTTAAAATAATGTCATGAAATTTTCTGGACACAATTATGAATGATGCTTCTGTGCAATGAACCTAAAAGAAATACAAAGCCAAGAAACTCAACCTTGGGAAGTCACATTTTAGTCAAATAATTTTGGTTTTTTTCAGTAGACAAAATGTTTGACATTATTTAGCAAGATTAGAATGATGTTATTTGGTGCCTTTTAGGTTTACTGCAAAAATATATGTATAAAGAATATGCCCTGAAAATTCTAGGGCAAAATTGGTTTTGATCACACAGTTATTGTTGTTCGTCTGAAACCTGAAAAATGAGGGTGTTTAGGGCGTGGTCATGTTGCTATGGCACCAAATGATCCCAAGAATATTGCCAAATAACGTCTCTGAGTGTTGTCACTATGACTAATAAAAATGATTGAAGCAATGCAAAGGTTTTTTTTTACTTTTAAGGTATCATACCATCTTAACCCTATCATTGTGTATTGGAATGTGGACTGTGGACTTCGGACCACGAAATTGAAACTTGTTATTTACCAAGATATTGTAACATGAAAGAAACCCAATGAAATTCTGTGAACGTAAAGGAAGTCGGCTAAATATCCTTCGAACAAAGTGTTGGCTACCCGTAGCCTCTTGTTCAATTAATATTTCACCCTTAGTCTGTCACGTAGTCTTCGTGGTCATCGCGATCGCCTCTGATTGAGGAGATACCGAATTCCACTTGGGGTAAAAATCTTATGCATGCACAGGAAATCGCGTCCTTCCCTTGAATATTGTTGAATCCGGAAAGAAAAAGTTGCGGATTCACAAATATCCGTTTACGTGTGGACGGGGCCTTATTTTAATTTCTTACGCCATCTTGGCTGGGCTCGGGAAAGGATGATGCCTTTTTTCTTCTTTTTAGAGACCTGTGTTACCGAGAATGTTTCTTGTTTGCGTAAATAATATTTATTACGAAACCGATTTTATACGACAAAATCAAAAAAGCCATCATATGACGTTGCAAAGGTTTCCTGTCTGCGCACGAAAGTTCCAACTGAATTTGTTGAGTAAAAATTTGAAAATCCGTCATTACTTTATCACCTCTGTAATACGCTCCTCCTGAAGATGGCTACATTTTGTTCATTTTGACGCTGTTCAACGTTTTCATTTGAACACATCTAAGCTTTTTAAACTGTACGTTTCGTTTTCGGGAGATAACTGGTATAATTTAAGCACGTTTCAATAGTTTTAGATTTGTGCACCCTCAATGCCACAAAATCCGCGAACCGAAACACGAAACACAAGAAGAAAGTAAGTCAACCGTGCAACGAGACGTCGGAATATATTAAGATTTTACTCGCTCAGGAATAACAATGATGTTTTTTCGTGGGTAAAGCTATTAATCGTTACCAATTCAAAGTTTCGATGAGTACAAAAGTCTGTTCAAATAATTTTGTACGAGGTTACAGAACCCCTGAATGTTCTACACCAACTTTGCACGTAAGAGAGTTTTGATTGTGGGAGTACTAAAACTTTAAAGACCTGCTCCAAAGATCAGATCTACAGAGAACTAGTGTATGAAGATGACGTTTTCGTATTGGTCGAAGTCATAGGGCCTCTTTACACGAGCCCGGGTTGGACACCGACCCGGGTCAGTTCAGCGTCGAATATTACGTTTACATGAGCCCGCGCTGGGTTAGGGTTGGGTCATTCTCGGCTGACCCGGGTCAGTTCCCTTTCGCTGGGTTGAAAGGGCTGGTGACTACTTGTCAGTGAGGAAAATGGCGGACGAACCATGCAATCATAACAATCATCAATTTGTGTTAACGTTATCAGTCATTTTGGTACAGGCTGCGCAAGGGCGAGAACGCTGAACCGCAAAAAAAGTGATGTTCAAACAATCCCGGGTCAGATACGCCAGTGTTTACATGAAGAAATTGAAGAAATTTCAACCCTTCTAGCCGGGTCAACCCGAGTCTTGAGAAGGGTTACCCGGGGCTGACCCGGTTTGACTACTGTTTTTATGTAAACGCTTATAAACATTTGACTGCAAAAGCCTGTTACCTGCCGCGGTGATTCAACCCGGGCTAAAAAGCAACCCGGGCTCGTGTAAAGAGGCCCATAGTGGAGCTTGACAAGGTTGCTCAGATCCAGTGACTTTAATACTGTCTTGTAGAAGAAAGGGTTTGTTTACATGTAACAGCTGGGGCACATCAGATATGAATTCCCAGTGTTATCTAAATCTATCGAAACAGAGACTGCTGTATTCTGTGGAAGAGAAGCGTTACAACAGCTACCTCGAGGCAGAACGAGATTGAAATGGTTTGTTTGAGCATAATCATTGTAATACATTTAAGTGATTGGACTCTCACAGTTTGTAGAAAATAGTAGCGGCTCAAAAACCGTTGGATTTTTCTCAATTAAACTAGAACTTAACCTGTGGATTTCCTCATGTTTCTCATCGCTCAGTTCATCCCTCCAAAGAGCAATAGCTCTGTAAAAACAATTCCCATCTCCTCTGGCAACGACTTCTCGCCTTTGAGGAGGTAAATTTCCAGAAGCCATAATTCGATTACGCAAGACGTCAGTAATAAGAAAACAGCCTATACACACGTAATTACACAATTAATTACTGAAAAGGCTTTATTGAGTGATTTGCTCCAGATTTGTTCCTAATTTTGTAATATTTCGAGACCATGACGAGATGTCAATTTCACAATAAACCTTACGGATCCTTACGCGAGCAAGGCTATTCCGAGTAAATTTTATCTCATATTTCACGGTTATTCAAACAAACACTTACACTTGCCACGTATCAACATTGCCCAAATCGATTTCTGATAAATCTATGTCGAAAAAAGCGTTGAGCTCTCTCCAAAATCGTTTTTTGGACGTCGAAATAAGTTTCTTACAGCGACTTGCAATGTTTGCCCCCTGGCGATCCCAGAACCCTCTGCGTATGAACAGGGATCCGATTACTGGCAACTCATTCATACTGTGCTCTGCGGTCAGAAATTAACCTCGTCTAACTACTTTTAACTGGCAATAAATAAATAAATAAATAATAAAGTAAGTAATTAACTGAAAACGACAGCGTATAAACTGAACCGAGACGACACTGCGATTACTGTGGGGGAAAGTAAGTAACTTTATTTAAGTGTCTAGTCGTTCTAGCGCTGAAGCACTAATTGGGGACACTGTAAACTGAAATTAACAACTAACGCAAATCAAGTCAAGTCAGATCAAGATCAAATCAAGATCAAGTCATATCAAATGAAGTCAAGTCAAATCTTCTCAGTTCAAACATAGTTATAGAGGGGAATGGTTATGAAACCCGACAAATTTCTTTGTTGTAGGTTTTTGTTCTCTTCTTAGGCCTTGACCGTGCACAAAACACAATAGTTGTTTACTCCGTAACGAGGAAGTAAGAAATAGAACCGTGTTTGTTACGTAATTCATGAATAGTGTAAGAACGCAAAACAAAAGATTGTGCACGGTCGTGCACTTTCCAGCCTAAATCTTGGCATCTCTGTTTGCTCCTTTAATGTTTGCCGAGCTTCCAAACCAGTCCTCTCTATTAAATATGGTTCAAAGAATGAAATAGCAAACGAATCGGGTAGAAATCATCCAATTTCCCTTTGATTTGATGAAAAGGTTCGTTAACTTTTGTAAGGAATAGACTCGAACATCGCAGACCAAGGATATGCATAAACAATGTTCCATCAATAAAAATCGTTTAATTTTAGACCTTTAATGATTATTTTTACATGTCTATAAACGTGGTGATACTGGTGAATAAATGACTCAGTTCACTTTAACAACAACATTCTGCAACGCATTCTGCGTTGTATTCTGCAGTTTAGCTCCTCATAATTTTTTTGTTGAAAAATACGTTTTATCAGGCCCGTTTTAAACGTCGCATTTTGCAATTTAATGCAAATGAGAAAAATCTATTGACGGTTTTCGCTCATTTGCATTAGATTCGACACATGCAAAATGCGACGTTTAAAACTGGCCTCAGTGAAGGCTGCTGTAAAAACTGTAGCATTAGGGCCGTTTATACGGGAGAAAATAAGCCGCGGCTTACTCTGGCTGCGGCGGACATATGACGCGAAAGGAACTATTTATACGAGTATAAACTCCCAGGCCAGGATAAGCCGCAGCTTGAGAAAGCCGTGAACGTAGATTTTGTGCCATTTATACGGAGTGTTCACGTCTTATGTAAGCCGCAGCCGGAGTAAGCCGCTGCTTATTTTCTCTCGTATAAACGGCCCTATTGTCACATGCAGTGATGCATGTGGGTACACGTGCACACGGTGAGCGAAGCGGTGTAGGAATATTACAAAAAAATGATGTAACTTGTTAGTCCTAGGAAATAAAGCGTTCGGTTATATCGAAATGCAGAGTATCCACAAAAAGATACTGAATACAATAACAAGCTTGCAATTTCTTTCTTTCGCGCGAATTGAGTCAGATTGAACATGATTGAGACTTGGTCTCAGTTCGTTTAATTACAAACATTTCATGAACGATACAGTCAAACTTGTTGTTGCATTTCTTTAAGATGTTAAAATTGCTGCTCAGATCCGTTAGGGCTTAGCCATGCTTCCCGCGGAAATACGATTTGAAAGGACATATCCTTTTCATGACGTGACTTAAAATATTGTTGGCCCGATAGCAAATAAATACTCGGCCAAATGATTTTGGTGATTGGAACTTACCTGAGAGGGCAGTAGAAATAAGGACCACTTCGTACAGACTGAAATAGCTCTTCATCGCAAATCAGCATTTAATTCTTTCGACTATAGGGAAATCGGACTGCTCACAGGTTTTATCAAAACTCGACTTCACGTCACGCTTATTTCCTAGAATAGATTTGCAATTGTAATCGTTTTCCGGGAATCAGCGACCCATCCATAGGTTCAACATCCTTTGCTTTGTTCGGCAGCACCACTACAGCTTGATGGTATATACTATGCTACGTCATTTGCCCTGGGGACTTGTAAGTCTACCGATCCAAAATTGGCACTTGTGATGATAAATATGATCATATTTTTTTTGAAGAATCAACACATAAGAAACTAAACCAAGACGAGAAGGATGTTTTTGAGGGCCCCTTGACGAAAGAGGAATGTTTAAAAAAAACCCGGCCTCCGATGCTTTACCGGCCGAATTTTATAGAATCTTTTGGAACGACATTTCTGACTACCTGCTCAACTCCTTTCACCATGCTTATTTCCGTGGGCAATTGTCCGTACCTAAAAAACGAGGCATTATAAACTTATCCCCAAAAAGGACACTGAACTTTAATTTGTCAAAAATTGGCGTCCAATATCTTTGTTAAAAAGGCCTTATCACGGTTTTCGACGCCATCTTGACGGGTAGGCAAAGCGCTCAGAAATTACAGTGTTTGTATGGGAATCCGATAGCAAATAACTTCTTCCAAAATTGAATTTTTTTACAATTTCTGAATCGCAACGTTAAAATACGAGGTAGAAGATTGTATTCACCAAGTTTGAAGTATGTAGCTTGGCTAGAAGACGCTCAGTTAAGTTTTTGAATTTTCCACACATTTGTCTGTAAATTTGGCTGGGTAGACAAACGTCTAGACGCAGTTCGCGGGAAAAAATTTTAAGACTAATGTAGGGAAAATTAAAAAAAAGAGCTCAGCGACTTATAGGAAAGCTACATCCTTCAAACTTGGTGAATACAATCTGATTCACAAATTGTGTAAAATTCAATTTTGGAAGAAGGTATTTGCTATCGGATTCCCATACAAACACTGTAATTTCTGACCGCTTTGCCTACCCGTCAAGATGGCGTCAAAAACCGTGATAAGGCCTATTGTGATTATAAAATAGCGGCCAAGGCTATCGCCATTCGTCTGAAACGTGTTCTTCCTAAACTTATTGATAACGATCAGACTGGTTTTCTTAAAGGCAGATTTATTGGAGAAAATATTAGACTAATCGATGCCACTATTAACTACACGAGCTTTACAAACATTCCTGGACTATTGCTATTCCTTGATTTCGAAAAGGCTTTTGACACAGTTGAGTGGTCGTTCATACAAAAAACTTTTCGACAGTTTAATTTTGGCCCGACCATCATCAACCGGATTAAAATCTTTTATAATAGCACAGAAAGTTGTATTTTGAATAATGGCTGGTCTAGTGATTTTTTCGAACTCAACAGAGGAGTCGGACAAGGCTGCCCTCTCTCGCCTTATTTGTTTATTCTTTGTGTGGAGGTTCTAGCGGAAGCAGTAAGAAAAAATAACGAGATCAAAGGAATAATAACAGTGAACGGTCGTGAAATAAAAATTAGCCAGTACGCTTACGACACCACTCTCATTTTAGATGGATCTTTCACTACCTCTCTAGAGACATTAGATTTTTTCAGCGAAATATCTGGCCTCCGTTTAAACCGTAAAAAAAACAGAAGCTTTTTGGATTGGTGCTAAAGCAAATAGCGAGGAGAAACTTTGCCCTGAAATCGAGCTGAAATGGATGAGGGACAAGGTTAAGACTTTGGGTGTATGGTTGTCAACTGACCCGGTAATAACGATGAAAGAAAACTATAACGAAAAGTTAACAAAACTTAATGCAACTTTTGGGCTGTTTGGGAGTTGCGTCGACTTAGTTTACTTGGTAAAATAACTGTATTAAAAAGTTTAATAATCTCGCAACTTGTTTATATTCTTTCACCTTTGCCAACAGATCAAAGAGTAGTTAACGAAGTTAATAATCTCTGTTACAATTTTCTGTGGGACGGCAAAGGTGACAAAATTAAGCGTGATACTATGATTAGTGATTATGAACAGGGTGGACTAAAGATGGTTGATGTAAAGATTTTTAGCAAGGCTTTGAAGGCAACTTGGATTAAGAAATACCTCGACCATAATAACCACGCAAAATGGAAACTTTTTTTTGACCTGCAACTGCAAAATCTCGGTGGTGCTATCTTTTTTAGGGGTAATCTAAATCAAAAAGATTTGTTAAAAGTTGGAAAAGTATCGGACGTTTTCCTGCAAGAAATACTACAAATTTGGCCAGAAGTTACTTTTTAAGATTGCATGTCCTCTGTCACCCAGCTACGGTCACAGCCTCTTTGGTTCAATTATCTTGTACGAGTCGAAAAAAACCAATATACTACGCACTATGGGCTACTAAGGGAATTCAGGTTGTCAGCGATTTAATGGTTAATGAGTCCACTTTTTTATCTTTCTCAGAATTTAAAGACCGTTATAGATTTAAACCAAGTTTTGTGTCTTTTCTTGGAGTCATCTCGGCTATAAAGCAGTTGTGGGAAACAACCAATGGGAAAAACCTAGGTGAAGTTTCGGACTACAATACGTTTAGTGAACAAGTTCTGATGGCAAATAAAGCAAACGGGATAGTGTACCAAAAGCTTGTGGAAAAAAAAAAAGAAAACAGCCCTTGAATAGTCAGATGAAGTGGTTAACAGATTACCTAATTGAACCAAACGAAACTGTTGACTGGGTCGCCGTGTATCGAAATCCCTTCGAATGTTCCAAAATCTCTAAACTTCTAGTATTTCAATTTAAGCTGCTTCACAGGCGATTAGCCACCAATAATTTTCTGAAAAAAATATACTTTATTGTTAACGATCTCTGCAGTTTCTGTCAACGGGAAGAGAATCACTCATTCACTTATTCTGGACTTGCACTGTAACGTCCCGTTTCTGGGGAGCTTTTAAGGAATGGCTGATTCGTGACAAAGCTCTTCCTACGCTAGACTTGTCACCATCATTAATTGTTGGTCTAAAGCCTCAATTAATTCAAAACAAGAATCACCACTTTTTATTTTTGGTCGCGAGGTATTAAATTTGGACCTGTAGAACACGCAGTCATTGTCTTAAAATAGAAGGCTTCCACCCATTCCTCTCACATTACAGTCCTACGACTTGTAATTGAAAGAACCTAATTACTGTTTGTGTTGCAAAGGGCTTTGTTTTGTTTTGTTTTTTTTTTGTTTTTTTTTTTTTGTATTGTATGGTGTAAATTAATACCCTTTGGTTTGTTAAGTAGGTAGGGATCGTAAGTATCGTAAGTATTGTATCGTAAGTATTGTAAGTATTGTAGGTAGGGATCGTTGGTATTGTACGTATAGTAAGTATTGTTAATAAATAAAATAAAATAAAAAGGAAAAAGTCTACGTTGGGCCCGCCCCTTGCACTCTACTCTAGGCCGCCGTTTAGATCAGATCTAGCGACTTAGCTGGCCCTCCTAAAACCCGTTTTTCCCTCGCTTCACGGCTGAACAAGTGCCTGCTCCTCCGCTGCCAAACCAAGTTCAAGATGTTGTTAATGTCGGCCCAGCTCCAGCAGTTCCAGCTCCGGAGCCTGTCCTTGCAGCTCCAGTAGCTCAGGTAGAAAACCGGCCTTCCGCGGCAGTCGACAACGTTGCCCAGAACGCACCACCTGAGGTAACTGTTCCGAATTTTTAATCCCTAGCCTATTTTTAGTTGGTTTAGTACACGTGTTCCTTTTCTTTCTTTTATTTCCCGTGGTTTTCTTGGCGGTATTTACTTTATTTTGGTCGTCAAAGTTCATTTAGCCTCGGTTCTCATGGCGGTAGTAGTTTCTGTTGTGATCGGGTTTGTTCTCACCTTTGTGGCTCGTTAGTGCTTTGTAAAGTCCTGTGTGGCCTTAAAGCATACAATAATCCTGTGTGGAAGATAGTCCTTTGTGGCAGATAAGGCGTGCATATTTTGTCCTTGGTATCTTTAAATGAAATAGTCCTGTGTGGTAACAATGCATACAATGGTCCTATATGACGAATAAATCTGTGACAAAATAGACCTGTGAAAATAGTCCTGCATGGGTGGTGATAAGACCTGTGTTGTGATTAGGCTTGTGTGGCAAGTGGCGTATGCAACATTTTTTGATCTTCCCTGGCCGAAAAAGAAAACATAAAACAAAAGGGTGCGAGGGAGGACTGTGTGAGAAGTAGACCTGTGTGGCAAGGCAGGCGAGGTTTGCAACATTTTCATCTTCTTTGGTAAAGACAAAAACAAATGCAAAATAAAGCGTGATAGACCTTTGTGGCTGCAGTTCGTGGAAGGAGCCTTGTGTTGCCAAAAAGTAAATGAATAAGTAAAAAGATACATAAGTAATTAAAATTTAAATGAATTAGAAATAAATGGATCTGTGGTAATATACCGGTCTGGCAGTGTGTGGAGATGTTGGTTCTTGGTGGCTGAAAATACAATTAACCCTTCTCTCTTAAGACGGAAATTGTGTGATTCTAAGGTTTTGTAGTAGAGCTGTTGGCCAAGATGAAATTGAATAATAGTGAGAATTAGAGATTAAAATGTATGCAACCTCCTCGAGTGTTATGTCCATTTTACACGGTGATTTCCCTCGGCCATAGGACTGGGTTAAGGTACTGGACAGGTTTAAAAAAAACTGGAAGAAGCACAACAGGCCACGGTCGAAACATCATTATAGAACGTGCGAGTGCTGTTGAAGTCTCCAAACCGCTTCAGTAAGAGCCAGGTTGTAGATATCTTATCGTCGTTAAAGCTCATCGCTAAGGAGACTCGGAACCAAAAGAAGGACGGTTTCTATGGCTCTGTATTTCAAGCAATGTCCCAAAAGCTGCTATCCCAGATGATGACTTCAAACACTACCTGGAGGTTCTCCTTGGAAACAAGGATGATGAGAAGATTATGGAATTATGTCTAAGGCTGAAAGCAATGCGAAATTTAAGGCCACACCGGAGGGATAGTGGGCGTCGCTGTTATGGCTGTGGTGGCTATGGCCATTTCCAAGCGACCTGTCCATTTAGGAGGCGTTACGAGTGGAGCCCCCCTTCTCGTCGCCGAATGCTTCCTTCAGAAGAGGAACTCGTGGCGGTCAGATTGGCAGGGGTCTGCCCTAGACGAAAGTAAATAATTGTTGATATTCAGTTGGAAGCTTGTCAATTTGGAATAAAGAGAGGTTGCATAGATATCCTTGTTTTCTTTTATTGAAGTCTGTGTCATGGATTTTTGTATTTAGGCTTACTCCAACATGTTTAGTCCTACAGGTTTCTTTTGAAGTGTTTTTTGGACATGCAATACTGTTTGCACGTGGGTTTTCTTTACAAGCTCGCTCCTCTGGGATTTAGCTCAAGCCAAAATTTACAAGTTCGACTTTCGAATTCGAGGCTTGGTGGTTAGCTAGTCAGACGTCATCACGCATAAGGGCTATTTCTACGGCAAATTGTCGCCACCGTTATTTTAAAATGTAACATTCCGCAAGGGATAAAGTTTGCTACTCCTCGATGACGTAATGAATAACCACCGATGTTGCACGCTTTAGCGTCAATGCTTTATTAAGATGTTTTTGATCTGGATCATATAATCGCAGATATAGGATTAAATGACCAATTGAATAGTAAGAAACAGGAAGTGTTAAGATCTAAACCGTATAAAGGAAATGATGTGTTTTTTTTCTTTCTCATTTTGCATCGTTTCAGCAACCACAGAAGCTCATAAACCTGAAGAGCTCAACTCTGGTTCAGAGCTGGACTTATTTCCTTATTTGGATGTAACGTAGCTCGTGCATTTTCCCGCACGTGCAGCTTCGATCTAATTTTGTTGTCCATATTTGGGCTAATCTCGTACCCAGATCTCACTCTGTCACTGGAAATGTGATGCTGCGAACAACATCGAACAAGGAACGTGGAAATTTGTAATTTGAAATAAAATAAATTGGACTGATGTAATGTGGCGTTTTTACCTTCTTTTAATATTGCTTAATGAAAACTGTGTGATCTTGAAGCTGCTCTTCGTCAGTATGTATTGCAAATAAAAATATAGCTTTATTGGAAGATCTGGATACGAGATTATGTTTGGGCATAGAATTGGTGTCCCAAAATCCCCAGCTTTGTTCCAAGGAAAGGAGTAGAAAGTTACACACTCACATGTCATGTGTTTCTGCTGCCAAAATTGCCGATTCAAGCACGTTTTAGGTAATTCAAAAAAGACTTATCAGGATCCGGTTGTGAGAACCGTCGACATGGGCGTTTTACGAAAGTCCGCTTCCATGCCTGATATCCTAACACTATTTACAAGCGAGCACTTCCCTGTTAGTATTTCATATAGTTTCACCTTTTATTTCAACGACACATTCTGACAAAGTGCATCGCGTAAACGGTGAATGGCAAAACTAAGACCAAAAAATCTGACGCCTGACGAAAATGATTAAACAGTATTGTCTGGGTTGGTGCTTGACTGCATGGGCAGGTCGCGTGTTGTCACCAGTGGGCCTTGCTGTTTCTTCCAGCGTTGATGGCACACCACTGCTACTACGCCTTTCAGCACACCAACCAAAATCATGCCTATCGCAAGCAACGCTACTTCCCATTCCTCCATACCATCTTCTACAAGGTGACGAAACAAAAATGTCAGTTCATCAATCAATGCAGCTAATTATCCTTTCTTACCGCTTGAGTCCTGCGACACGACGCTTGTCTGGTGCACACGCAGTGATCTCGTATGAGGGGGAATGTGAACTAGTTTTATAATTTAATCTGGTGGACCATATGACGCTCTCTCATACGTTCATTTATATTTTGTCAGAGTGACTTGTTGCCGGAAGTGTACACACGGTGCGACAATGCTGCTCTCGCTAATTTTGTTCCTGCGATTAGTTGCAAGAATTCAAACGGTTTGAACTCGTGCAACTGATCGCAGCGACAAAATCCTGCCGCAGCGACAATGATTGTTGCATAAATAATTACCCGTGTCACACGAATCGAATTATTGCGGCGACTTGTCCTTGCGACGTGTTGCAGTGACTTATTGCCTAGTGTGTCCGGTACTTGAAGTCCTGTACTAACACAACATTGGAAGGGGTTTTTGGATGGGCTTACGAAGTGACGGAACGTGATTAACCCTAACCCTAACCCTAACATAATCATAACAAAAAAAAGCTAAACGAGCCACAATGCGTTGTTTATTTTCCATGGGTTTTGATATTTAACCATTAGACCCTTAGCCCGCAAGGGCTATGAGTCAATAGCCCATGAGCCGAAGCCGAATGGGCTATTGACCCGTGGCCCTTTAGG
>NC_090892.1:13281876-13286876 GCF_036669925.1 Montipora capricornis | reverse complement strand
TAAATTAGGCGTAAGCTTAGATTTTAAATTGTTGTCGTGAACTTTGGTAACCGACCTTTTGAAGTGTCTAATGTTGTTTGTTGCCGAATGATAATACAGTATTAAGGCTGGTTTACGCGTACGACGCAAGCATAAGCATAAGCAGCATACGCGGGCGCATTAGCTTGTTGTTAAGTAGTGTCTTTTGTTCTAATGAAAGGTGGCAGTTATCAAAACGCTACTGCGTCTGCGTATGTTGCTTGTGCTTATGCTTGCATCGTACTTTATCAAATAGCTTTAAAATGTTGTCCCCTGAGTGTCGAGCTAGCCGTGTGGTGGACAAGTGGCTAAGTGCCCGGCTCGAGTCCTATGTCCATACACTTGGGTTATCTTTTAAATAGATATAACCATAAATCCCCATGATCCATATCAAGCTTTCAGTCTTCTAAATTAACCATAATAGATGGTTTTCATCTGATGTCACAGCAGCTATGTAGGTGCACAAAACAATATAGAAAAAAGTCTTTTGGGAATTTGACTATAATTCATCGCGCAGAATGCCTATTGTTCTCCGGACATTTACTTCCAGAGCGATAAAAATTATACAGCAGTAAAATTAGCGGCCAAGAATTAATCAAATGGTACTCATTGGTCAAATATTACGCGCTCTTTCTTCCTTGGGGAATTCTGCTTTGCTCATTAACTTGTCAGGGTGGAGCTAAGAAACAAAGGACGTTTCAAGTTATTGTTTTCGCTATTATTCCTCGATATCACACTTTCAAACATTTCAAATTCGCATTTACCATTTCTGATCTCGCAAAATGCCTGTTTTTTCGCGCATTTACTGGAAAAAGCGATCGACCTCTTGTTCAAAACAATCATAACCAAAAAGTGCAAAACACGAGCCATAGAGCGACCGTCGAATGATCTTGAAAAAGTGCTCGCAATTTGTGTCATGGACCAATGTGTGGCAAGATTACATCAAAGCTTCTCCTTATTCCCGCCAAGGAAACCCCTAGTATGAGCAGTAAACAGCTCGATTACCCGATCACATTACTACAATTCAAATGACGTCAAAGCGAAATGCCGATCGCTTTCCAGAAAGTTCCATGGAGAGATGACGTTATTTGCATCCGCTTTCGCTAAGCCAATGAAAATTCGCGCCCGTTTGTTTTTGTTTGAGCCAATTAAATGTTTTGCATTCTTGTTTAAGTTGTGTTTTTACGTTTATTTTTCAAGGCCACGTGAAAGTCGCTTTAATTTGCTATTGTTTTGTGCACCAACATGGCCGTCTTATCACGTGATTGAAAACCATCTATAGTAAATTCAGAGCAAATTAGGAATTAACGATAATTGCTATTTCACAGGTAGAAAATGGATTGCAAATCTATCGGGCTCCGGTAGTCTCCTACCTGAAACATCAGCGGACTGGAGGAATTTTGGAATCCGCTGTGGACATGACTGCTCGGTGACGTCATTGGTCACGGATAAGATGACGTCAATAGTCTTCTGCAAAAACTGCAGCATTTGAGGAGTTACTCTTGAAAGCCTGTCGCAATCCATGTGGTAACAGGAAGTCATGCGTTCCCTGAAGTTAGCGGTGTCACTGAGGAAAATAGCGCTCAAGGTATGGTTGCTTTCCCAAAATGGTTTGTGATCACTTCTCAAAAAGTCTTCGTACTTGTAAGAATCAGGCTTTGAAGGTTGGCCTCGGAAAGGAAGTGTCACCGAATGCATGGCAGTCTTGTTTTTTAGGTCTGCGATATTTTAAGAAAGTTAACAGTCAACCTTTAAATCCCAGTTTTTATTTAACCGTTCGTTAAGGCAACAGGGACAGTTGAGAAAGGACAAGTAAAAATTACCCCCCTGTTCGTTCCTGGTAAGAAAGTCTGGCATAGGAAGTCACCCTTGCGTTGTGGTTATCATCTGCGGCTCTTACTCTGCGATTGTATGTGGGCTGATGTCAACCTGTCTCGAGCGTTTTTCTCCGAGAAATCCGGTTTTCCTCTCTCATCAAAAATTGACAACAGCTAATTACATCTGGCTGCGGCGCTGTGCTCCACAGCGATATGTAATTTGAGGGTCACATCAAAAAACTATTCGAGATTATGTTAATGTGGCTCGTTAAATATAGATTTTTGTATTGTATTTTATTGTAATGTAAGAAATGAAGAAGCAAAGATGGTTCTACACATTAACAATGTTAGAAATACGATCTTAGAGCTTGTAGTATGCATGCTGCTAGATGAATTTAGATTCGGTTATATCTTGTCGCTGTTGAACAAAGTACGATAAAAAAATTATACATTCTATGAATATTTCGCATGTGCAGAGCGTCTGTTGTTCAAACCTAGGCCTGTTGTTAAGTGACATTCTTGTTTAGGTCAGTGTCTTAACTAGTCAATGCTCCCTATCGCTTTTGTGCTGAAAACTGTCCAATCGTCGCTCATGTTTACTCAAAGGGGAAATTAAGGCTCATGCCTTGGACACGTCGAAAGTAAATAACTACCGGCAGTTGATATAATGCCCTTCCACAGTAATTAAAATAAAATCTCTCAAACTTGTTTGTTCCAAAAACGTTCCATTAAGCTAGACACCGAACTACCGATATCTTTTTTTCAGTATTTGCTAAAACAGTTCAAGTGATAGCGTTCAAGGCGCGCTTACCGTGCGAGCAGTTGGTGACTCCTACGCTTCCCGAGAGAGAAAGCACTGATAACAACAATTAGTTTCTTTGAGTGTGTCGCGGTCTAGCGCCAAGGATAAATAAATTAAATTGAGCCGGTAAATGATTTAGTAAACTTGTTTTGGCCCTTGCACGTGTGTTCAGCTACGTAACTGCTGTGTTTGGGCGAGCCTGCTGTGTGGTGCATGATTCTCCCGCGAATAAGAAGAAGTGATGTCAAATGCATAATGTATAAATACTCCTAGTCGCTTCATGCTACGGAAACCGGCCTAATGAGCCTTCTAGGCTCGTAAGCAGTGACTTTACCTTTTATTATGCGTCTCATATAGTTCGTCCCGTCTTTACACTAGACGGATAACATGAGAGACGCATAATTCGTCTGGACGGATTACGTGTCTCTAGTATAAAAACGGCCATTGTAATCGTGGCAGGAATAATGAGTTATCTCACTGTTTTAGTGTCAGTGTCGGTGTCTAGTGGTGCACCCACCATTGTCCACCTCCACTTTGCTGAATAGTTGTTAAATAGTTGTTGCTCGAGGTCAACAATCTTGTGGCTTAAGCTCGTATTAGCGGAAACCTCCCCTCCAACAATAAAGTAACTACAGAAAATAATGTTTACAATCAAATTTGTTTGGAACCTTTTTATCTGTATCTCAAATATCTAAATGTGAAAATCCCTTTTTTTTTGTCATCGCCGTCATCTTGAATAATTGTGCCATGTTGTTCTTAGAGCGAGTTTCAATCGAGTGTCACAAAACTAAAACCAAATCAATTACTTTGGTCAATCCAAAAAGGACGGAGACAATCCGTCAAACCAATCAAAACTCGAAGTAATTAAACGTAGCCGACACAAAGCGCATGTGCACGAGCGAGCCATGATTGGTTTTGGTTTCACTTCTGATTGGTTGAAAAAGTGGCACGAGAACTTTCAACCAATCACTGAGTGAAGTAATCATAAACCAAAACAATTCGCTAATTACTTTCGACACTCAATTGAAAACCGCCCTATTTGAGATTCTTTGTGATAGAAGAATAGGATTATGGTCAATTCTTACAATTACTCAAGATAGTGGCGCCCGAAAAATCTAAATGCGAAAAGGAGCGATTTTTTCTGATATCATGAGCACGTCGTGAAAAAAAAAATCGAACTAAATTGATTGTGAACATTACTTCCTCTGCTTTTATGTACATTTAAAAGTTAGAATGGAATTTTCTTTTAAGTTATTTAATTCTTGTCACCTACCCGACTTTACTTGGTTGTAATGATAATGGAACAGATCCATCAAGAATTTTTCGTCCACATCCCGCCCAATAACAGCGAGAAAATTCCCACGAAATTCATCTTTCTCTATTTGATTGTAAACTTCAGGCATTTCTTGTTCAGTGCCTTGTGGTAGACTCTGGGAGTATGGAGTGGTGTTGTAGTTCATCAAAGTATCCATTATTATCGCCCCTAGGAGATTTCCTTTCGACGAAAGCGACCCGTTGTAAAAACGGGTGAGGTTTGCCACGTAGGCTCTGCTACCGCAGTCGATTCGGCCGCAGGCGCATTTAGGGTAAAGTATTGCATTGGAACAATTTTCCCATTCTTCGAAATCAAATGCGACAAATAAGATGCTGAAAGGGCGACGTCGCGAGCACGTTTTAAAATCTGCATGAAGAAAAAAATGAAAAAGATATGAATGATACGTCGGAACGTAAATTTTTTTTTTTTTTTTTTGAGATTCAAACAAAACGAGGAAAGAACCACTGTGGCTACGGCTTGACTCAAGTAACAGACCAAAGATAACTTCCGATGGAAAATAGTGACAGCACTCAGACAGAAGAAACATCTCACTTCCGGCTGCCGGCCATCGATGGAAAGCGCTCCGGCCTGCTACGTTTCACAAAACAAATGAAACGCAGAGGTTTCGGACTCAGCTTCACTCATCTCTCTCTAACTTTTATTCTGTACTGTACGTCACACGGGTTTCCAAGTCTTTTTGGCCGGCCATGAGTCACATTCTTAGAGTGCATTTGATTGACCCTATTCAGGAATAAGAATACGTGGAGTGATTATTGCTGCCGCAGTGAGTGAGCCTGAAGCGGAAGAACGAGGCAGCTCTCTAATCGGGAGAAGAACACATTTTTCTTCGAAACGCAAGGGATCATGGTTATGTGGGCCAATGAAGGAATTACCATGCGTGGTATGAAGATTTGAGCGTGCTCTATTTTTCATTTCTCTTCTCGTATCCTCAAACTGAACTATAGATAGTTTTACTGCCACGCAACAAAGAAAGGATTCGAAAACGGCGTTCAATGAAAAAAGGCCAGGAACTTGGATTGTTGTAGGA
>NC_090892.1:13269376-13271876 GCF_036669925.1 Montipora capricornis | reverse complement strand
CTCGACCGGGTCAAAATTATTGGTAGATACTCAGACAGTGGCAAGAATAACGATGAGTTAAAATCATCTTTTTGTGCTATATTATCCCGCTGTTTTAGTATATACTATCACAACTATTCACCTCAGTGTCGGAGGCTAGTGCATGGTGGATATTTACCTTGCCGCAACATCCACCTCCACTTCGGTGAATATAGTTGTTAAATATCCTGCTGAAAATCAGCCGGACCACGAGAAAGTGAAAGCTTACCCTTCCGTATAGAATATAGCTACCGACTAGGGGTTTGAAATTTCCGTTTTTTGTGGGTTGACAAAATAATGGAAATTTTAATTGAATAACAAAGTTTTAAAGACAAGAGGCTACGGGTGGCCTAAAATTTGTTCGCAGAATTCAGTGTAGTCGATTTCCTTTTAAATTCACAGTATTTCAGTGTTTTTTTTTACAATGGGAAACGTAAGCAACGACAACGGCGACGACAACGAGAACGTCACAAATTTGCCACTTAAGCCCGGGCCAAACTATTGAGCAAAGTTAGAGCCAACACTCCAACTTAATTGGATGAACGTTGTTCGACTGTTTGGTCGCCCATGTTGCAAGAATTTTTTGTTCGATCAGTTGTTGGATAGAGTTTGCTTTTGATCAAAAACATCACGCCCAACAGTTCTGCTCGACGCAACAATATTAATGTTGCAGTGTTTTGCCGCTCTCCCAACAAAGTTGTGTCCTGAATCGAGTCACGTCCAAGTTGCTAGCCAATCACGAATCGCTATCTTGTTTTCAAGCCCAAGCCGTCTGGTAAACGTGCAACAAAGATGGCAGACAAGGACGACAGCCACAAACCTTGAACAGCGACTTTGAAGCAAGGCCATGTCTGAGAGAAACCTTTAGTCCCCATTATCATGATCACTCTCTAGATATAGAGCGTGTCTGAGTTTAAAATTTCTGCTAATTGACCGGTGTTCATTCTCATGACATCGTCTCCTTAGTTCGGATGCATCAAGCAGTGAACATACTCTTTTCTACACGTTCTCTTGATCATTCTTTGGTTTTTCCTCGTTTGAATCGGTCATTTCCGTCCTGTAACAGCTCCAGTAGCACAAAAGCTACGAGGGGTTCCCGCGTTACCGTGTATCAGCGGCAACTTGAACTTGAAAGTGTTTCGTCAAGCAACGTTGGATAGTATTTTGCCACTACCTCAGCATTTACTTCCAATAATGTCGCATGTTGGATCCACCTTTGTTTGATAGTTTGGCAAGGCTAGGGCTTTACTGGCAAAAAGAGATCTTTGCACGCCATGCACGAGCGTTTTTCACTTCCGTCCATTTC
Organism: Montipora capricornis; assembly: GCF_036669925.1. Classification (NCBI taxonomy): domain Eukaryota; kingdom Metazoa; phylum Cnidaria; class Anthozoa; order Scleractinia; family Acroporidae; genus Montipora; species Montipora capricornis. The sequence goes on along the minus strand of NC_090892.1, from coordinate 13,270,552 downwards.
TTTTCCGTCGTCTGCAGTGCAATTTTGCAGTTTTAAGTTATTACGTGCACTTGAAGATGGATTTTCATTTTCTCCCCTAAATTGAGCGGCGTTCCGACCGGCGTCATTTTCCAGGAACTACCACACCTTTGCGATATTAAAAAGGTTGAAATAGTCACGAGGTGATTACAATATAACACGAATTTATATTGTGAGATGATGTTCTCGTTGCTGTTGCCGTAGTCGTTACAGGGGATTTCATAAAACAGTTTTGACAAGTGGTTTGCGACGTTTGTTTGAAATTCCCAATTTTCGCCTCAAATTTGGGAATTTCATTACGTAATTGTTAATCAAAAGGAAAACTTTGGACGGAACTTGGGAATTTGGCGCCGAACTTCATGGGAATACCTTAAAAATGGCAAAATTTTCGATAACTTTCATAATTTCTTTTGGTGGCTTAAAAAGTGTATAATTTACTTGAGATCATCGCCACAATGAAACTTTTTGGGAAAAAGTTACATTTTTGTGATGATTTCCTTTTTTCTAAGATCTTATGGCCGGTTTCCAGGGGCAACGGGTCTGTTTATACCTTATTTAGGACTCCCACGTGACAAAGGACTCTTCCTGTCACATATACGAGTAAGTTTATCTTGGGATGATTGAGCGAGCCTGCGAGCATGATCAAATTTCAGTTGTCACTGGAAAGTTTCTCGAAAGTAAAATTCTAGCCGTTGGATCTGCGAATTCACATATTTCTCAACTTTCTTTCCCTTTTAACAACCAGTCATGCCTAAGTTTCGCTCAGCTAGGCGTCCTAAAAGAAGCTTTTCGACATATCAGTATACGAAATGGGCGAAAGAGAATCTAAAACAGTAACTGGTGACACGAAAGAACTAAACGGAGAAACACGTGCTTCGAATACCCCGAGCTTGAGTGAAGAAAGCAAGAAGTCTGTATCTTCGAATCCCATCGAAGAAAAACTTTGCGAACAAGAGCCAACGATAACTGGATTCAGGTTTGTCGATATGGAGTTGATGAGCGCTGCATTTTCTTCCTCAAGATGTACATGCTGACTGCATAATGAAGACTTCAGTTTAGTGCTGTCAGAGAACTTTTTCCGAAGGAAGGGATGTGCTTCAAGTCTCAGATACTTTTTCGAAAACTGTGGCTAGAAACGTAAGTTTCTTACATCCGAAA
>NC_090892.1:13244376-13264376 GCF_036669925.1 Montipora capricornis | reverse complement strand
AAGCTGACGTTTCGAGCGTTAGCCCTTCGTCAGAGCGAATCGAGGGTTTCATTCAAACGCGACAAAAACGTAGGCAACTTTTTAGTTAGAAGCGCGCTCAAAACTAACGAGCAACCCGGCACTTTCAAATGCGAGCGCTCACGATGCAAAACTTGTCTTTTCATTGTTAACACTAGCAAGATATCGGGACCTAAGCGATCTGTTAAGATCACCGATCGTTTCACATGTACCTCCGCAAATGTCATTTATTGCATAACCTGCACGTTATGCAATAAATTATACATTGGTGAGACAGGTAGACGACTAGGTGACCGATTCCGCGAACACCTTCGCGATGTTGAGAAGAATGACAAGGATGCATCCAAGCCAGTCGCTCGCCATTTTAATCTGCCTAACCACTCCAAAAAACACATGGCTATCTGCGGCCTTTCCCTACATCTAGGTACGACAGAGAGCCGCAAGAATCTGGAACAAAAATTCATCTTTCAAATCGGCACCCTTAATCCTCACGGTATTAACGAACGCTTTTCATTTAACTAATATATTCCTATTTTTCACGTTGCCATGTTACCACCAATAGCGTAGCTCCTACTCTACTACAAAAACTACACGTAACCCATAATCCCTCGATTCGCTCTGACGAAGGGCTAACGCTCGAAACGTCAGCTTTTAGAATCTCTGTACGGTGGCCAATTTACATTATCAACTCCGTTGATAAAACCAAATTTTTGTATACTACTTCCCCACCGACGCAGCACCACAGTTTCTTTAGAAACTACCCCTTCATTTAAATCTTGACATCTTTGTTTGCTCTCTGATGTTTGCCGACTTTCCAAACCAGTCCCCTCTATTAACTATGGTTCAAAGAATGAAATAGCAAACGAATCGGGTAGAAATCATCCAATTTCCCTTTGATTTGATGAAAAAGTTTGTTCACTTTTGTAAGGAATAGGCTCGAACATCGCAGACCAAGGATATGCCTAAACAATGTCAGCTGAAACAATTAAACCCATCAACCTTTAATAATTATTTCTACATGTCTACAAACGTGATGCTGGCGAATAAATGGCTTAGTTCACTTTTAACAACAACATACGTTGTATTCTGCAGTTCAGCTCCTCATAAGTTTTTTGTTAAAAAATACGTTTTATCAGGCCCGTTTAAACGTCGCATTTTACATGTGCCGAATTTAATGCAAATGAGAAAAATCATTTGCATTAGATTCGACACATGTAAAATGCGACGTTTACTGAAAACGGGCCTCAGTGAAAGCTATGTAGCATTGTCACATGCAGGGAAGCATGATAGTATAGTAGGTACACGAGCGCACGGTGAGCGAAGCGGTGTAGGAATATTATGTAACTTGTTAGTCCTACGAAATAAAGCGTTCGCTTATATCGAAATGCTGACAGAGTATCCGGCTCCACAAAAACGAACGGTAAAAATCCAGAACTTCGTTTCGACGGCGTTTCGGACAATTATCAATAAAAATCAACGTACGGAGAAACAATGAAGTAAATATATGTAAGAAAAAGTACGACAAATATATATACAACTTCAAGAAAGAGAATGTTAAAAACGGTAGAAGATAATAAATACAATAAAAAGCCTGCAATTTCTTTCTTTCGCGCGAATTGAGTCAGATTGAAAATGATTGAGACTTGGTCTTAGTTCGTTTAATTACAAACATTTCATGAACGATGCAGTCAAACTTGTTCTTGCATTTCTTTAAGATGTTAAATTGCTGCTCAGATCCGTTAGGGCTTAACCATGCTGCCCGCGGAAATATATACGATTTGCAAGGACATAATATCCTTTAGATGACGTGACTGAAAATATCGTTGGCCCGAAAGCAAATAAATACTGGGCCAAATGATTTTGGTGATTGGAACTTACCTGACAGGGCAGCAGAAATAAGGACCACTTCATACAGACTGAAATAGCTCTTCATCGCAATTCAACATTTAATTCTTTCGACTATAGGGAAATCGGACGGGTAGTGTAGCAGCTGATCCAAAGATTACTCGCCATTGGTTTGTAACCCTTGCAGGAAACAATGGTATGTCATTATTTCTATTGTCTTAGCTATTGTTTGGGGTCAGGGTTGCAAACCAATGGCGGGTAGTCTTTAAATCAGCTGCTACATCTGGGGTGCACAGGTGTTATCAAAACTCGACTTAACGTCACGCTATTTCCTAGAATAGATTTGCAATTCTAATCGTTTTCCGGGAATCCGCGACCCATTCATGGGATCACCATTCTTTGCTTTGTTCGGCAGCACCACTACAGCTTGATGGTATACTAAAGCAACGGGAACATTTGAACACATATTAGGCTATATCATGTGTTGCCAATTACACAAGAATATGTAGCGTACACTGCTCACCGTATATTGCGCGTGCTTCCTGGAGTTTAATGTTTACTGTTTAATGTTCCTTGAACAACAAGCACAGTACAGCAAAGAGAAGCCAAAGCCTCAGGCTTATGCGGCGTAGGTCAGAGTACAGAAATTACCGGAGGTGCCTGCTAATTAATAATAATTATTATAACGATAACAACATGACAAAGAAAATATTATTAGTTAACAATAATATTATTGTGGACATACTTAGCAAGAAAGAAACAACGTACATAATAAGAAAGGAAGGAAAATTGTGATAAGTAAGCATAATACATACATAAAAGATAATTGAATGAGGGAAGAAAAACTAAAGTGACAAATAGTAATCTTTGAGTTTACTTTTATAATTGGAAAGAGCGAGGGAACGGTACGAAATGAAAGAGGAATACAGTGTTCCAAATGTGAGGACCTTGAACACGGATGGAGTAAGAATATGTCAATATGAAAGTTATCTCTTTAACGAGTAGAATAGCGATCATAGTCGGCATTGAGATAAAAGAGAGAGGAAAGTGGGATATAGGGACAACCGTTTGCATTTTGCATATGCAGAAATATGAAGCAAGCGACCTGATACTTGTAAATGTGAAAAGTATTAAGTAACCTGAAATTTAAAAAAGAGAGTAAGTGTGAGTACGTAAGTGAGTAATGATTCTAAGGGACTTTTTTAAGGCAGAAGAGAGGTTGGAGTTATTTATTAACTTTATTAAATCTCCAATAAAATGGCTTTTCAGAAGTAATTTACAATATAAAAACTAACTAATGAAATACTACTAAAATATGAGTAAAAACGTGTAAAATAATGACTATTGTTCAAGAAGTGATAGCTTGTAAAGTCTTTGAAAACTGTTTAGGTTATTTAAATTAAGCAGATCTTGAGAGAGGCTGTTCCAAATGGACGTTGCGCGGTATACAAAACTTTTTTGACCCGCAGCTGTTTTACAAAGTGGGATCACCAGTTTATCCCTCTTACGTGTACTTCGTGAGTGGATCTTTGTTCGTAAAATTAATTGGTCACATAAATATTCAGGTGCATACGCATTCATGCATTTGAACGCTATTAAGCCATTTCTGTACTTGATAGTTGATTCAACATTTAGCCAATTTAAATCCCTAAGGATAGGTTTTATGTGATCATATTTCCTAGTTGAAGTTATAATACGTGCGGCGAAATTTTGCACAGATTGCAATTTCAAAACGTTCTTCATGGAAATCCCGCCCCAAACCGAAGAACAGTAGAAAAGTCTACTGAAAACCAGTGCGTTGATGACAGTCATCAATGTCTTTTTATCCAAAACGTGTCTTACTCGGTTAATTTGGCAAAGACTTGCGATGCACTTAGATGTAATTTGCATAACATGCTCATCGAAGCTTAGGGTTGAGTCCATAAAAACCCCTAAATCCTTAGCAGAAGGTACTGGTGAAAGTTCTTTACCAAGTAGAGATAACTTAAAATTACTAGATACATTAGACAACATTTGTCTTGTGCCAAACACAAGTAATTTAGTCTTATCAGGATTTATAAGGAGACTGTTTGAACAGAACCAGGCAGCAACGGTTTTGAGATCTTCACACATGTTTCCATAGCCAGATCGGCATCCTTTGATTGAAAGGTTAAATAAAGCTTTGAATCAGCTACGTACGATTCAACAGAGCTGAGATGTGATGAGTAAGTCAGGGAGGTCCAGATAACGAGGCAATATTGGAGATAGAGAAGTATTAGAGAATTATGCAAGGTGCATAGAGTATTGGATAGAAGAAGTTGCCTCAATTTTATGATGATGCCAATAGATTTTGCGATTTAAGAGAAAACTACTTTTATGCGAGGTTTTCATAAGAGATGCATGGATGACGACCGCAAGAAACTTAGTATGTTTAGCTCTTTGTATGGTACTATTATCAATACAGATGGTGAGATTATTAGAATTGATCTTCTTTCTAGAAGGATGAAATATAATAAATTTATTCCAAAAAGAACCGAGTCAATATGAAACGACTCAGAATACTGTAGGGATTAAGATCTTCTCAGTTCAAAGAATGAAATAGCAAAATGAATCGCGTAGGAATCGTTCAAGTTGCGTTTGATTTGATAAAAGGTTCGTTCATTTTTGTAAAGAATAGACTTGAACATCGCAGACCAAGGATATGCATAAACTGTCAGCCCACAAAATTTAAATCCATCAATATAAAATTCACACTGTTATTTTCAAAGAGTTAATTTCACTCCAGTGCTGGAGTGAAAAAGTGGAGTAAAATAAAGCGGAGTAAAATGTACTCCTAAGAGGAGTTAATTTAACTCCACTAAGAGTAATTTTTACTCAGTACTAGTTAATATTCAAAGGCAATGACTTTGCTAGAGTAAATTTTGCTCTCCCTACAGAGTAATATAATATGCTGGAGTTAATTTTACTCCTATTTATCGGGATACTGAGTAAAGTCTACCCCACTTACTAATTCTACTTTCTGAGAAAAAAAAGTAGAAGAGGATATTACTCCTATATATGAATTTTTGTAGGATAAATTTAAGTTTAGCCAGTCTAAGATGTGGAATTGGGGTTGTTTTATTTTTGTGAAATCAACCGATTAATTCTTTGTTTTCAAGGAGTTGGAGTGAAAAAGTGGAGTAAAACTAAACGCAGTAAAATGTACGCCTCTTATTTAGTACTCCACTAATTAACAACTGCTGGATTCTCTCAAAAACTATGTCCCCATTAGCCCTTTAACTCCCAATAGTGCCACTTATAGATTTTACTCTGTCTAACGCCAGACGATTTTACTCGTCAATGGGGAACCCCACGGGGCTGAAAGGGTTAACAACAGCTGGATTCACTCAAAAACTATGTCCCCCTTAACCCTTTAACTCCCAATAGTGCCACTTATAGATTTTACTCTGTCTAACGCCAGACGATTTTACTCGTCAATGGGGAACCCCACGGGGCTGAAAGGGTTAACAACAGCTGGATTCACTCAAAAACTATGTCCCCATTAGCCCTTTAACTCCCAATAGTGCCACTTATAGATTTTACTCTGTCTAACGCCAGACGATTTTACTCGTCAATGGGGAACCCCACGGGGCTGAAAGGGTTAAGAGTAGAGTATACTCCCCTCCAAGTCAACAGTTTTACAGGATTAAAATCCTGTTAATAAAGGCCGGTATCTTTCCACATTTTAGTGAGGGTTAATACGATGAGCCGCTCTGAATCTTGCTGTTTTTTTCGTTTTTAATTGGACGACCCGGTAATTAAAGTCGTTATCCTCCGCGATCTTGGATAACACAGTAGAGAACAGACTGGAGACTAGTGAGCCGTTTTGGTCAGCAGTCACCGGTGCAGATCTTTCCTGATTTCGGCGGGTCTTTCGGCGGTTTTACTCAAGTTTGAATCAACGATCACAATTTGTGCTGACGAGTTTTTCGTTTGTTTACTCTTTAAATGCTGATCCAAAGCAAGGAAATGCTTACAACAACTCAAGCAAAAAGGTAAGCGTTAACTGAACCATGAGCAGATAATATTTGATGCCTTAGGCCCGATTCACACACTGCGTACTTAGAACTTCGACCGACACAAATTAACAAAAGTACGCCTTTTGATTCAGAAGTCGAATTTAACTGGCCCCTCCACAGCAGTTCCAAAGCCATTACCAAGAAAACCAATTGATTTTGTCAGCGATTTTCATGTAGAAGGTAAAACATGGTTAATGCATGATCATGAAGTTCGGCACATGAAACGTTCGACGTCTGAAATCAAAGCCGATCCACGGCCATGCTAAAGCCGAATTCCCGTCTAGGTCAGTTGAAAAGAACGCCTGAGCCATTCCAAATTAAAATAGCCGTTCTTAATTGATTCAAACGTCGAACTTCTCATGTATTAAGTTCGGCTCATGAAAAGTATGGCGTCTGAATCGGGCCTTATGACAATTTAATGTAAGTTTATGTAGAATTCAAACCTTTTACATGCGCCTTGAAGTCCCAAATTTGTCAGGCAAGGATATTTAATTTGCCGTAAGTGCTTTAACAAATTGGCATGTATTTCAAAAGAGAAATGAAGCTTTAGATCAAATGGTTAAGCAAATTAATGATTTGGTATTAGAGTACTCTCACCGCAAATTACGTGACAACAGAAAGCAGAAAGCTTCAGCTGTCATTTAAACTATTGTACTCAATGCAAATAGTATGTAAATGCCTACAGGAGATTGTTATTATTGGCGTTTAAAGAAAAGAGAGCCAAATTTTGATGAGTCTGCTCTTCAAACACTTACACTGTACGTTATAACAGAAGTGACAGTGTCTGACACTTGCAGAGTGCAGACCCCAAACTAACCGTAACTCATAGTTATTGAAAGCTAAACGTTTTATTTAAAATGGGTGCTTAGACTTAAATACTGTTTACAATCGCTATTTGTTGGCAGTCTGCAGTTCTCATACACCTTAGAAATGATCAGCTTTGTTATTATATGTACCAGCATTTTTTTTTTGAGACATGTGATATTGAGTGCTCTTATCTGGATGAAATTCTTATGACATCTTTTATCTGTAAGTAGTGGTAATAATTTTTGTTTGGAAATGTGACTGAGATTATGAATTATTTTTTCCAAGAAAACTGAAACTTTTCACTATATTTATTTGTTGATTAACAGTTAAAACTGGAGTTGGTACAGCTGGGAATTGGCTCATTTAAAGATCGCAGGGAAGTTTGGACAAAGAGTTGGTTACAGAAAGTGCTGAGGCTAGGCAAGAAGATGCCTTCTTCTTGCAACATACAGTACATACCACTACATGTATCTTCTATGGAAGAGGAGTTGGAGAAAACCCTCAGATAAAAGAAAAGGTTGGTGCAATTAAAAAATTCCTTTGAGGCATGCATGTTTCTGTAAAAAACCTGTAATGCAGTCAAACACCTGAAAGTCTGAAAGACTTAGAAGCTGATTGTTGCTTTTAAACAAGTGATGCATATAGATATTTACAAATAACTCGCATAAATTACACTTTAACAACTAATTCTTGACAGTCACTGCAATGAAATAATTATAAAGCACTGTCTGAGTTACAGGCCTGTGTACGTATAGACTAGTAATGCCTAGCGATTAGCGCAAGATGATGCTGCAGTTTCATTTATCCATTGTCTCACCCAATATCTGCTTTCAGTTTAAAATTTGAAATACTGTTAAATGAGATAATTCTAAATACCTCATCACACATAATTTTTTTTGGAAAAGTGTTGAAGACAAAGAAAGCATCTGGCAATATATTTTCAAGATTTGTTCCATGAGTTCCACCACTATATGTGTACTTTTATCATTATGACAAAATTAATTTGATAGTTAACTGAGTTACTCAATGAATCAAGAACAATGTTACAGATATAATCTCATGCAAGTACCGTACCGGTATTACATGTGGTTCCATTTATTTGGTACACCAAAATTGGTGGCTGGTGTCTTTTGTTTCTCAGGATTAGGGATGTATTAGATTTGTGCTCTCTTCCTATTTTGTTAGAATATTGTCGAATGATCTTAATTTTGGAAGGGGTGATACTAATCATTATTCTCTTTAATTACTTTTAAGGATGATGAGTCAATCAATGGAGAGGTTCTAAAAACAACATTTGCAAGGATTGTTGCTTCTGGCACACTAATTGAACTAGAGACATTTACCTTGTGGCAGAAAGCAAGGTTTTGTTAAAACTTGCATTTGCTGTAATTGTTTTGCTGGGAGCATACTTAATTATCAGCTTAATCTCAGGGGTTTTTTTCTTCTTTTTGGAAACAAAAAGTTTTTAGTTTTTTCTTAATGTAAATTATCATCCTAAGTTCTGTGTTTTTTTTTTCTTTTTGAAAACAATTCTGTTGGAGAAAAAAAGAACAGATTGGTAAAGGTCAACGATGGCAAAATTTTTGCATCAGTTATCCTAAGGCATGTTCCATTTTTTTTTACGTTTGACTTCTTTCTGTAAGAACTGACTTGTATTACATGTACATAAAACCCATTTTTTTATACTGAGTCACATTTATCCAAGTATGTTGTATGCTTTAGTTTTTGTAATTGAAGTTATTTTGCAGCCATTCATTGTTATAATCTGTAATCAAAACACAAACCACTCAATTTATCTTTGTTTAAGGCAAGAACACATTCAGCTGATTGCCATTTTATTATTGCCTGAATAATTAGAATAAAGATAGCTTTGATTTTTGTGATGTATTTGTATGTGTATACAGATTGCATTGATCATGCATATCCATGTGCATTCTTTGCAATCTTATGATTAAAATTACCAGTATTAGATGCTTCATTGTAAACCTGGTCTTTTCTTTACATAACATTTTAAAAAAATGAACTTTTCATGGTTTTATGAGAAATCTGACTATAAATGAAGGTACAGTAGATCTAGTGAGGGTGAATGTGTTCTGTAGAAAGAGTAAATGTTACTCTGACAAGGGGACTAAAGTTTAAGGACGGTGCCTACTAATTAAAGATATTTTTTCCCCGGTGTGTGATTATGCAGAAAATGTAGATCTTAACAAGTGTTATTGAAATCCAAAAAGAAAATTGGGGGTAACCACGCATTTTTCAAAGATAATTCATGAATAATATTTGTAAAAAGCTTTAAAATACAAAGCAATGTATGGCGTTCTTTCTGAAATTGAAGCTTAATTATCTCTCAAAAATGCATGGTCTCCCCCAATTTTCTTTTTGAATACCAAGAGTACTTACTAAGATCTACTTTCTCCGGATAGTTTTAAACCGCGGAAAAATATCCCTGTATTAGTAAGCACTGGCGATAGGAAATTCCAGTATCTGGAGATGCGCAGAACGTATGCGCAATAACAATAGTAGGCACCGTCCTTAAGAGGGTAAATTTTACTCTTGAAAAGGAGTGGTTTTGTACCTTTTTGTCTCACCCCAGTTTTGGAGTTAATTTAACTCTGTCAAGGGTAAATGAACTCCATTTAAAGAGTTCAATTCACTCCAATAGAAGGATAAAATTTACTCTTGTATTGGAGTGAATTTTACACCACAGGAGGGGTAAACAATACTGGAGTAAATTTTTACCCCAACAAAAGAGTAAAAGATATAGGAGTACATTTTACTCCAAAAACGGAGTAAGCATTACCGGAGTGAATTTTACTCCAAAAATGGAGTGGTTTTGTACCTTTTTTTTAACTCCCTTTTTGGAGTTAAATCTACTCCTTGAAAATAACAGTGCATTTAAGTTTAGACCTTTAATAATTATCCCTACATGTCTATAAACGTGATGCTGACGAATAAATGAAGTTCACTTTGAAAACATCGTTATATTCGGCAGTTTAGCACCTCATAAGTTTTTTTGATTCTTAAAAAATATCTTTTATCAGTAAAGGCTTTGTAAAAACTGTGGCATTGTTACATGCAGTGATGCATGATGGTATAGTAGGTAGAAGTGCGGACGGTGAGCGAGGCGGAGTACGAATATTATATTACGTAACTTGTTAGTCCTAAGAATAACGTGTTCGGTTGTATCAAACTGCTGAGTATCTCTACAAAAACGAACGGTAAAAATCCAGAACTTCGTTTCGACCGCGCTTCGGTCAATTATCAATAAAAATTAACATACGGACAAACAATGAAGACAAAATATGTAAGAAAAGTATAACAATATACAACTACAAGGAAGAGAATGTTGAAAACAGTAGAAGACAATAGAAGACAATAAAAAGCCTACAATTTTTTTTTTCCAATTATTATTAATTATTTAAATAAAAACTTTCGCGCGAATTGAGTCAGATCGAATATTGAGACTTGGTCTCGGTTCGTTAATTATAAACATTTCATGAACGATACAGTCAAACTTGTTCTTGCATTTCTTTAAGATGCTAAAATTTCCTGCTCAGATCCTTTGGGGATGCTTCTCGTAGAAATATGATTTGCAAGGAAATAATATCCTTTCGATGACGGGACTGTTAAATATCGTTGACCCAAAAGCAAATAGATTCTAGGCCAAATGATTTTAGTGATTGGCTTGGAACTTACCTGATAGGGCAGCAGAAATAAGGACTACTACGTACAGACTGAAATAGCTCTTCATAGTAATTCAACCGTCAATTCTCTTGATTGTAGGGAACTCGACTTGACGTCACGCAGATTTCCCAGAATAGATTTGCAGTTTAATTAATCGTTTTCCGGGAATCCGCGATCCCTCCACAGGCTCCCACTAAAGCTTGATAGTATACTAAAGCAACGAGAACATTTGAACACAAATACAGTATATCACCTGTTGCCAATTACACAAGAGCATGTAGCGTACACTGTTCACTGTATTTTAAGCGTGCTTCCTGGAGTCTGGTGCCAGCAGATAGATAGATATATAGATAGATAGACAGACAGACTGACAGATAAATTAGATGGATGCATGGGTGGAATCTTTTATTTCCACACGGAGTTTTATCAAACAAGACGCCTACAAAGGCGTATCCGTGGAATGTGCAAACAGTTCACACAAATTGTCCAGTTACCGTGAACTTCAACCACAGGTAAACTTCGGAAAATGGCGAGAGGTTACCAGAAAGATAAATCTGTAATATAACTTGAAGTTGTTTGTTGTAAAAACTCATTATTAATGTTAGTAAATTTGCAAATGCCAACAACGAAGCCCTATTAACGGGTTATCAGGATACGGAACTATTTTTTTTATTTATTTATATTTTGAAGGAGACTTTATTCAAATCCCACAGTTTTGCTTGCTTCCTTAACTCCATTCATCCAAAAATTACAAGATCAGCCTTAAATCACCCGAAAAACTTATTACAAATAACAGTTCAACAACTTATCAGGGGGCCAGTTGTTCAAAAGCTGATTAACGCTAATATCAGGTTAAAATTGACAATGGAGTTTTATTCTCTACTCCCAAATGCTGTTCAAGGCTGATATTCGATAAAATGTTACATTAGAAGAAATCAATCTTGAAAAACAAAAATTAGCAAAGGAAACTTTCACCAAAACATGAAACAAAAGTTTACGCTAATCCTGGATTAACTTAATCCGCTTTCGAACAACCGGGCCCTGTATTCGAAGTCCGGTTCAGTAATCCTGGTTTACTTCCTTGCAAACTGTTTAAATCTGCCGTTGCGAAGACAAGAAGACAACATCTGTACTCCATTTCTCTTAATGCTCAAAAATCTAAAATTTCGTAATTGCGTGTTCTATAGTCCAGTCCAAAGTTCGAATTTTACAATTTCATAATCTTGATTTTCAGTTTTAGAGTAACTTGGTACCAAACGTTCCACAACAACTTGAAATCTCGTTAAGAAAAAAGCTTAAATCCAGTAGTCCAGTCCAGGTTTAAATCGCCAAAACTTTCTCTATCATCGATTCAAAACTCAACAAAAGCTACAAGTAGTAAATAGTTCTCAGAAACTACAAAAGTTTGTCATGATTCTACACTCGAGGTGAACAAAAAACTATCAAAAACGAAACCAAAGTACCCTAATGTTCGCTTCTCCAGAGAACAGACAAACAGCCGAAACTGCTCTGTGCCTGCCTCTTACGGCACTGAAAAAAGTACCGTACGTAATACAATGGTACTTGACGGTAGCCGTTTCCCGAGAAACTAATCTTAGCCAAAAGGCTAAGCTTGCCTTTCTCAAAGAAAAAGTATCTGTCCACTTTATCGAATAGTTTAATACTGTGTGAATCATGGCGGGTGGAAAGATTCCATGGTAAGCAGTTGCTTTCAAACAGTTAACGAAAGTGCGTCACGGTGGCCGGGTGGTCTAACGCGCTCGCAGATAATCGTGAAGGTAGGGGAAAGTATGTTTTCTAATTCCGGTAGGGAAGTTTGGAAATACAGAAGGATATAAAAGTAAAGTCACCCGATGGGAGCTTAATTCAACATCCGTGGGGTATGCACATTTGTGACTACCAACAAAAAAAAGACAAAAAACACCAGATCGGTTTTAAGACGTGGTATGCATTCGGCATTCCACGTAACAAAAACTGTGACATACAAAGTGTTAAAATTTGGTTTCCATAAAGGCTGAAAAAAGACCGAAAGACCGAAGTTATATTAACTACATACTTGAAGATTGAGACATTCGCAAACTTAACATAGACTGAAACAATGCAGCCACAAGCTGAATTATGCTTAATAATAAAATAAAAGATTTTCCATAAGAGTAAAAAGTTGGTATGAAGAATCTTGGGCCCGAGGAAATTAATGAGTTTTATTTCCCCGTAATAAAAACGAAAAACAACAAGACTAGAGGGAAAACTCGAGGGATCGGAAATTAAGCGCTTTGTTATTTATTTATTTATGCTTCCTTGAACAATCCCATTTGAACAATCATTCACGCTAAGATTCCGCATTACATATGTCTTTTGCATATTTTACAATAAAACAAAGCAACGTCAGAACGAGGGTTTGTATCGAAACAAGGTCGACTCCAGCTTTATTCGAAGGCCTGGTAACTGAGCACCAAACTGTAAAATGCTTCAACCCTACTGCCGCACACGCAATAATTATGGCGGGGTGTCTCGAACCCCGTTCGAATTTCAAAATATAACATGTAAAACCTCCTTACCTTTGCCACAGCCACCTTTGGTCTTCCACCTATGAACATTTAGCCACTTTCTAAAAGAGTAAGGGCCTGGGAATGAGGAGTACTCGAGGTGGCTATGGCATAAAGGTAAGGAGGTTTTGGTTTCCGAGGAGTTTATCGAAAATCTGGAATCCGGATGCCGGAATAAGAAATCCCGAATCCGATATAAGAACTTGAATCAAAGTCACTTGGCTTACACAAATTTGCGAAACGAAACGAAATGATAAAGAAAGAATCCTAAACATTCATTAAAGCTAACCTTAGGCCTAATTAGGCCTAAACAAACCGTTTAGCACTGCTAGAATTAGGCCTAAGATTAGCTTTAATCAATTGTTTAGGATTTAGGGTTAGGGTTAGGGTTAGGATCAGGTTTGTCTTCATCAGCGTCAGAAAGGTGATTATTTTTAAATCACGTTTTGGCCGGAAAATGAACAATCGGCTAGCTCAATTGACCCAATTCAAATCCTCGGGCTTACGATTGTTTGTGTATTGTATTTGCATTATAATGTAGGGTTTACATTTAAATGTTATGGAAATACCTGGAACAAAAGGTCACTTATTGCTAAGGGGAATAATCAGTTCAAGGTAGCATAATTGGGTAACACATTGAGTTAGTCCATTTGCCCGCAAAAGTTGGTTTAAAAGTAGACATTTTTCTGACGCTGATAGGGACATGGCCAATTAGGGTAAATCTTGGGTAATGGACTTAAGTTCTCATTATATCCCTTCACGACCCCCTCTCTTTCCGTAGCCTTCTGTCATTGGGCATATTGAAGCTGCAAATGCCAACTGCTTGGTTTCGCTGTTTGAATCAGAATTCACTGACATGGAAACCCTAGAAGAAAGTGAAGAGAAGTACGTTCTAGACAACTTCGAGGGCTTTCTCTACAGGCAGACCAACAGATAGCCACAGGCTATATATCACACGTGGCCTGGAATCGTGAGTGTGTTTTGGAAGAAAGGGAAGAAAGTAAAGTTATAGATTTAGAGGATGGAGAGATCTATGAGAAAGCAGAGACAAATGAAGTGGTTAACTCGGTAACAACAAAGAGAAATAACTGGCAACAACTTGAAAGGCAAGGGTGAAGTTTAATCACAGGTGCAAAAGTTAAAAAGCCAATTAATCACGCAGTGTGTTCTCCTTTAATCGGGGCCTGTGGAATGGAGGTACAATTTCAACGCTGTATTTCTCTCATTGACAACAGTGACGAATTTGAAACGTTTTTCTTGTGGCATCCTGTTAAGGCAGGGGCGGATTCAGGATTTTTCTTTGGGCGGGGGGGGGGGGGGGGGGGAAACCCTTAAAAATGACTTAACTGTCCCGTGTTTTTTTGCCAGAGTACTACTTATTTTAGAGGATGCCCACCCCTAGCACCCTCCCCCTAGATCCTCCCCTGTATATGGCTGGTAGAGTTTTTAATCCTTTCAGTTGGTCCAAAATATTGAGCAGCATCTAAATTCTCCTTACAATATCAGAAACACAATTGCACATTAACTGATGAGAAGTTCATTAGATGGGGAGGCGGCATGGTCCAGTTGTCAGGGCGTTGGGTTTGCATGTGGCTGCTCTGAGTCAAATCCCGTTCTGACCTCTTGCTTGCATTTGTTTCCCGTTGTCCTGGATTCAACTCTACCACCTTTTGTAAATAGCCAACTGGTTGCCTCCATCCAGTTGGGGTTCTTAACAATGTTTCTGTTAAGTTTTTGAATTGTTTCTTTCACGTTGAATAAAGTGGAGTGCCTGTAAACTAGCTATATAGCTTGATAGCTAAATAAACTTCCACTATAACATTTTTTGCATTAGGAACAGTTTCTTACCTGAAGTGTTAAATTCACCTTACTAGCGGCTCGATTTATACTAGAGACGGATCGTCCGTCAAGACGAATCATCTGGCTAGCATAAATACGGGATGAACTAGTAGACGATTCATCTGTGTGTGTTATAGTTCGACCGGTAATTTCCGAGAAAGCGCGACGAAAGGCTTAGGTACCTGTCAAGTAAATATTGGCGGCAAATTTCAAAATGGCAACAAGAACAGTTCACGAAAATGTAGTCAACTAGAAGAAGGGCAAAATATTGAAATTCTCAGTCACCGTCCATACATGTGCTTTTTTGGTCTTGTTCGCCATCTTGAGTTTACAGTTTACTGCAAAACAACCGCTTGGATAGTTCGTCTTTGACCCTTATTTATACAGACATATGATCCGTCCAGACGAATTATCCACGGAAGTTCGTTTACAAAGAGGAAATATCCGGATATTTCGTCTGAACAGATGATGCGTATGTCTGCCCGTATTTATACACAGATCGACGTATTATTGTGCGAACCACCGTTCTCTGCCCAAGTTCGTCCCAGACGGATGATCCGTCTCTGGTATAAATCCAGTCACCGTTTGCATAGAAAACCACGTGATTGCGAGTGCAATTCAGTTGGGATGAATCATTAGTAAAAGACTGCACATTGCTGGAGGGCGAACTTTGAAATTAAAATTTGCGAGTTGACCGTGCATTTTCAGTGAGCAAATGGAAATTGCCGAGAGAAAATGGAAATGCCGCCACAAATAGGCCAACGGAGAAAACAAATACGGACACTCTTCAGCCACCGTAGAAAACAGATAATTTAACACTCAGGTTCTCCTTATTAGTGTCAAAGCAAATGTCATTGGTTTGCGGGATATCAATTGTCAGTCATCATTGCTACGATTGTTCCTGTAGGGAAGCTTTTTTTCATTAAACGTGGCGTTCTGGAATACAATTGTTTGTTTTTTGAAAATGACATTACGCTAGAGGCGTTATTACAAACAGCTGTGTTTTTCGCGCTCTGATGAATTTACATGATCATGAAGTCACGTATTCCAGATGGAACTGACTCGCGCTTTATCAAAATCCACTAGCCCCGGCCTTATGACAATCTATCTAATTCTGTCTATTTTGCTGTAGATTGGTTTTAGAAAGTGCCTCCTTCAATCTTTACCATCGCGTTTAATTCAGGAAAATGAAGTGGTCGTCATTTCAAATAAAGGTCATTTAAAGTTCTCGATGAAGTAATGCTGCATCACAATTTGTCTTGATTATCATTTACATTCTGATCGTCTCCTCCACTTCTTTTTTTAGAAGGAAGGGAACTCAAAGTTTTTAAATCCATTGGACTTAGTGGACTACGGACGGTTCTTTCAGTACCACCTTGAGAACTCGGCGCACCCATATTTCGTAAGAAAAAGCGTTTGAAACTTTGGCGAAACTCCTCACTTACCAAAGAATAAATGAAAAAGTTTGCCGATGAGTTGACAACGACACATAACACGCAGGTGTTGTAATATACCCAGATATATTTGTGCTCGTAGATTTCTTCCCAATACAAGACTGCGAGGCGGAAAACATTGAGTGGCAACATCGTCACAGCAAAAACTACAACGACTGGAATTAAGAGCTTTTTGGCTTTGATGTTTTGTCGCTCGCGAACCCTTCTTCGAATCTTTTGCTCGCCACCGTCGCTACATTCTTTTCTGATTAACTTGTTGAACTTGCTACTGGCGCGGAGCTTCTGTGAAATGCTACAGAACGTAGCCGCAATGATACCAAGCGGAAGAACGTACCAGAATATGGTTAAGCCGATCGTGTAAGACTGTTTCATTTTGTACCCTTCCTCGTTGTTTGGCCACTTTGGGAAACATTCGACCACGTCGTAAGCGGGTTTGTGATCAGTAAACTCCATAACAAGATACAACGGCAAAGATATGGCCAAAAAAGACAACAACCAAACACAGGCTACCATCCGGCGCGCAGACTTGAACACAGTGGACCCACGCTTCCGAAGGGCTCCCCGCACTATGGCTCTATAGCGATCGAAAGCTATCAAGGTGATTGACCACACGGAAACGCCGAGGAAGACATCGCACAGGGGCAATACATACAGACAGGTAAACTTCCCTAGAGGCCAGTGATCCGGGGCTTGCTCGTTGATTACTGCTAACGGGAAAGCTACAAGAAGAACTCCGATGTCTGCCACAGCCAGGTTTCTTATGAAGTAGTTGGTAATTGTGCGCATGTGAACTTGAGAGCTGATCACGAAGCACACAATGATGTTGCCTGCTACGCCAACAAAAGCCAGGAAGACTTGAAAGGTCAAGCGAAAGATTTCGAACCATAGGGTTTCTTTGTAGTAGGCAATTTCAAGCCCTCCGTCTGGAATGCCATTACTGGTCAAATTAGAAGTGCTCCCATCTGCTAGATTCATTTCAGTCCAGTGTTCTTTACAGATGTTCTTCTGATTGTCACAAGGTTTATAACAAGAGCAAATGCAATCTGATTTACCGCGGTTGAGTTAGTTTTCTGACGGTTTAACTCATCGGAAATCTAGTCAAGAGATTACTATTTGTGAAGATGACTGTGTTAAAAGCCAACTCTTCATCAAACTGCAAAGCGTTTTTAAGTGCCTTTTATACCCTAACTGCAAATCGAGTAAGTGTTTTAACACTCCAGGTACCATAATTCAGATATCATGCTGATAAATAAATTCTCAAGCACTTGGAAAACACATCGTGCGATTATTTCCTTTTATGCTTGCGGGTTTCAACTCCCGTCAAGTTATTATTTAAGAATTTTCATTCCTATTCTTTGATATTTTAATTATGTGAAAGGAGGCGTGGGAGATCACTTCATGGAATCTCCATCACAATACTTTGGAAAATATTAAAGCCACGTGCGTCATAAATTAACTTCAGTAATTTTAGCATGCACTTTGCCAGCAAAATTAACATTATTAAATAAATTTTCGGGCACAGTCCAAAATCCATTTATGAAAATACTTTCACGCGATACTTTCAAACCCCAGGTTAATAACAGACATTGAAAGCAAGACGATTTGTTTTTGTATGAACTGATTAGAAATTATACGAGCTGAGTTTGAGGAAATGTGATCTAAAAAAGCCAACAAACGTGATCTATTTTCTGGGAAGTATAAATGAGATAATCGAGCCGGAAACGAAAGAGAAACCGATAAACATTGTTATTCTCATTTTCCCTGTATTAAATCATGGTTTATCGTCTAGTCAAAACATTAGAACTGTAATCCTATCAACAATTCCATTCATGGTAAAGGCTTCACTTTCTCAAAATTAATCTCTTTATTCAGTTTGCGTCGGCTTTAGAAAATTGTATTTCTGTTGTTTGGCCACAGTGTTTTAACAACGTTCCTCCAGGGCGCTAATAAATTGCTGTTTGTTTTAACTTGTGTGCTCTTAGCAAAATTTCGCTTTATGCTCTCATTGCTGGCATTTTTTTATTTATTACTAGACGCGACAGCAAATGTTTTTTGCAAGCATGTTACGATCCTAAATCGTAGGAATTTATTTTATGTTCCGGTGTTTATGATTAACCAAGTGTGCAAAGGAACTACCGAAAGTATTCAACGTTGGAAGATAAATGGAGATGTTGAAAGAGAAAGTTGGACAACTAGCTATAGCTATAGAAAACTTCAATTTCAAATAGCAAATTATGTAGACATTCGTTAATAAACAGAGCACGCACATCTTGTTTTATCACATAAGCAATTTGCTAAAAGATGAATTACGGTCTGAAAACGTGATTAGTGGCGCGGAGAGGTGTTGGCACGAACCTCCATTTACAAATCGAGATGGTATCGAGAACGATAAACGAGATCGACACGATGAGAACCAGTGGTTTTTCAATTTACACGAGCTTATTTCATTTTTTTATGTTTGCCACTCTATGGTTAAGATCTACCACTATCAGCGAAGAACTGACCAAGTCTCAACTGAGTTGCCGTTGTAAGCATACAAAAGCTACGTTAGATTTTCTCTCTCCTCCTAATTCAGTGGGTGGGTGGTAGTTTGACTAGTTTAAAGTTCAATAAGTTTAATAAGCCGCAACAACGACTGGAATTAAGAGAACGTGGCATTTCGACCGTTCACGTGGCATATTTGCAGTGAAATAAATGAGCACAACGTCGAAACCGTCACTAGCAGAAAATAAACGCTATGGCTTTCGTTTTCCCCGGCCGCGCCGTAAACTTAGGAGTTTCAGAAACGATCCAAGTTATTTTAAATTCGGACAGTTAGCAAAAATTAATATAAACTAGATCTGTTGGCAATATTGGATTTATGTGATATCTAATTAATATGAAAAGAGAATCCAAGAGATAGCAACGGCGAATATCATGTGAGACATTAATAAACAGACTTGTAAGGAACACTTATTTGTAGTTTGCATATGTATAATACAGACATAGCTACATTATGCTTAATTAAGAAAGAAGATAAGACAGCACCAGAGGAAGGAATGAGCTATTCATCTGCTATTATTGGTTTAAATTGCAAAAGCATTAACTTTTTAATTTTTTTTTTGACGGCAAAAGGAATGTACTGAAATGTCGGGATTGTTTTCGGACCTGGTGGAACTTTCAGTAGAAAGTGGCCGTTTTTATACTAGAGACGCATAATCCGTCCAGACGAATTATGCGTCTCTCGAGTTATCCGTCTAGTGTAAAGACGGGACGAAATATATGAGACGCATAATTCGTCTTGGACGAATCCACTTTACATGAGGAGCTTAAGCCGACTCAGGAATTCTCGGCTGGACGTCTCCTGACGGTGTAGATATCCATCAACAAAGGCTAAAAACATAACACAAAAGGTGTTTCGTATTCAGAAAAGTGTTAAAGCATTCAGGATCGATCAGATTGTACTGTGAACCTACGTTAAGCAGAAAAAAGTAGTTAATTTTTTATTGAATGACCATATTTAGGGCGAGATGAATTTTGTGGGGAACACAAATCTATTTCAGTTCGTTTGCGCGCATCGACAGTGGCGGTTAGTGTTGGGACACGGAACCATTTTTCGTTCTATAGGATTTATGGATTAACTCTCTCACCCAGGGAAAAATGGTACAAGTCGCCGTCGTCTCTCGCCGACCAGCACTACTTCGACGCTCCTCGCCGCTGGTGAGCGAGAAGACCTCTGGCATCCAGGGTAAAATGTTAGCCAATTTGTCGAAGGAAAGTTTTTTCAGTTC
>NC_090892.1:13236876-13241876 GCF_036669925.1 Montipora capricornis | reverse complement strand
ATATATGTAAAACTTAAAAATGGATTGCTTTAAAATCAGAAAAGAACCAATTCACCGTTGCTGTTGAGAAAAGTGTATGCCAGGTAAAACAAGTTGCATCTCGGTAGCCTGAAAGTTAACTGACAAAATAATCTGCCTGTGTTTAAATTAACAAATACACCAATACATCACTAACGTTTCATGTTTAACCGGAGAATTAGGGAAGCAGATGTTCGAAGGTGTAATAGCTGTTGACTTTTATTCCTCATTTATCGAGTTTCATAAGTATAAAACTTAAAAATGGATTGCTTTAAAATCAGAAAAGAACCAATTCACCGTTGCTGTTGAGAAAAGTGTATGCCAGGCAAAACAAGTTGCATCTCGGTAGCCTGACAGTTAAGAAATAATTTGCCTCTTTTTAAATTAACAAATACACCAATACATCACTAACGTTTCATGTTTAACCGGAGAATTATGGAAGCAGATGTTCGAAGGTGTAATAGCTGTTGAGTTTTATTCCTCATTTATCGAGTTCCATAAGTGTAAAACGTAAAAATGGATTGCTTTAAAATCAGAAAAAAACCAATTCAAAGTTGCTGTTGAGAAAAGTGTATGCTATGCAAAACAAGTTGCATCTCGGTAGCCTGAAAGTTAACTGACAAAATAATTTGCCTGTGTTTAAATTAACAAATATACCAATACATCACTAACGTTTGATGTTTAACCGGAGAATTATGGAAGCAGATGTTCGAAGGTGTAATAGATGTTGAGTTTTATTCCTCAGTTATCGAGTTCCATAAGTGTAAAACTTAAAAATGGATTGCTTTAGAATCAGAAAACAACCAATTCACCGTTGCTTTTGAGAAAAGTGTATGCCAGGCAAAACAAGTTGCATCTCGGTAGCCTGAAAGTTAAGAAATAATTTGCCTGTTTTTAAATTAACAAATACATCAATACATCACTAACGTTTCATGTTTAACCAGAGAATTAGGGAAGCAGATGTTTGAAGGTGTAATAGCTGTTGAGTTTTATTCTTCCATAAGTATAAAACTTAACTTGAAAATGGATTGCTTTAAAATCAGAAAAGAACCAATTCACCGTTGCTGTTGAGAAAAGTGTATGTCAGGCAAAACAAGTTGCATCTCGGTAGCCTGAAAGTTACCTGACAAAATAATTTGCCTGTGTTTAGGGACCGATCGTTAATTACGTCCCAGGGGGGGCGGTGGTTTTCAAAAAATTGTAGTGTTTCAAAACTGAACCCCCCAAAAAAATTTTGAGGTAAAAATTATACCCCCCCCCCCCCATCCCAATTCTTACTTGAAAAAAGGAACCCCTTCCCCCCCCCCCCCCTCCTCCTGAGGAGGCCATAATTCTCTCCGTCCTTACTTTATAGACAGATTTTTATATTTTTTAATTTAATATCTCGTTTATCTTTTGTCACGTTTTACATCCCAGGCTTTGTAGAGTGGCATTTTCGATCTTTTATTTCAAATATACCGATTGAAACACCGCGAAAAGATGGTGCACAAACTGGCGAGCGGGAGAACAATTTATTAAAGAACTCGGTAATTTTCAAGATGGCGGCTTGAGAGCTAGGTTCCAGGCTCTTGCTCGACCATGTTAAACAACCGTTCCCTCGGGACCTGAAATCACGTCAAATATTTAATTCTTTCCTTTTTCCCAACCACGGAATCGAGGATAGATCACTGAAGTCAAATTCCCTAGCCTGCTGTTGCTGTGTCATAAAATTTGACCTCCCTCATGTTTCTTACCAGTAAAAAAATTACCCACCAAAAAGGGGCTTGTTTTAAAATTGTACCCCTCCTCCAAAACCACCGCCCCCCCTGGGACGTAATTAACGATCGGTCCCTTAAATTAACAAATATACCAATACATCACTAACGTTTCACGTTTAACCGGTGAATTAGGAAAGCAGATGTTCGAAGGTGTAATAGCTGTTGAGTGTTATTCCTCAGTTATCGAGTTCCACAAGTATAAAACTTAAAAATGGATTGCTTTAAAATCAGAAAAGAACCAATTCACCGTTGCTGTTGAGAAAAGTGTATGCCGGGCAAAACAAGTTGTATCTCGGTAGCCTGAAAGTTAAGATATAATTTGCCTGTGTTTAAATTAATTTGAAATGAAGAGAATAAAGAAATAATTTTCCATTTTTTAATTGCATGATGCTGGCCGTTGTAAACCGTGTTTTAGAAAATATTTCAGATTGATTTATTGTGCCTCTGGACTATTTTGACACGTCACTCAAAATTAATTTAAAGTAATTTGAGATATTTTTCGTCGTTAAAAACTTTATGACTCTCCCTTTGTCTCTTTCTCTGCCTTTTTAGTGCGAGTCTTGTTACAACTCCCACTGAGATTTTGGTAATTTTTGTTTTACGTTAACAGCGGGGACCCTCATTCCTGACCCAAGTTAAGCTCCTAATGATTTGATCGAAGAAATGCGTGAAGGCTTTATTTTCAATTTCGCTAGATTGTGATAATAGCTAACGCAAACAGCCAGAAAAACTCACAGTTCTTTGTGAAGTTGGTTTTCAACATAAAACGATAAGATACAAAAAACACAAATGCAGAAACTGCGACAATTGAACTACTTACAACATTTTAGAAAATTTGCAAACAGCGGATATTCAACTGGAATGATATTAATCAGAAACATGAAAGAAAAACCCAAACGGCCCGCGTAATGCTACACGACACCGCTCGCAATAAATCAAAACTGCTGAGGAGACGCGCGGAAGAATGAAACTCACACAAGTTATACGTCTGCACACTCAACAGCAAACTCGACAAATCGTAAAAAATCACCTTCCAAATTGGCCCATGCACTAAATTTCCGGTACATTCAAACACATAAGATAGCTAAAATTGACGAATTTGTCTTAAATAGTTCACAAGGCAAAGCTACGTAAGTGTTATCATTTTTTTTGTAAAAGTGACTGCTATGAGGTTCCGGCTCTAAGCCTACGCACCAAAGTTCAACCCAAAAACAGACACGGAGCGAGAACCAAGAAATTGCTTCGAGGATATGTTGTTAATTACGAGGGCGCTCGAAAACCACTTTGAGTCAAGGCATCCTGGACATGAGGTACCTAAAATTATTCAGTTCTCTCTTGGGGATAAACAAGCTCCTCAAGTGCATCTTCGACTTCTAGAAGACCGTGCAAGGCACGAAAGATACATGGTATGGTTAACAGAATTGGTGGAATGCAATAACTCTGCACATAATCCCTGTGTTCCTGGTAAGTATTTTCATTAACGAACGAAATGATATAAGAAATGAACCACATATAGAACTGCGAGGATCGTAGCTTCACTTCATCTTAGCTTCATGGCTTCTTCACTTTACTTTCATTACGAGTACTACCATTTAATAATAAAATCTCCGTTTAAAGAAGCAAATTATGCGGTTCGAACGTCCTGCTTTTCCTGTGCTTACTACTTGTTACGTCATCAAATGATTTCTTTGTGCTCTTTGTTTAAGTCTATTATATGCTTATGATTGTGCTCGTGTCGGTGAAAACCAGGCTTAAGAGCGGATGTCAGTAAATATCGACCAGAGGTCTGCAAAAGTGAAAAATCGAAAACTCTCAAAAAAATTCACAAAGTAGCACTAGGTAATCTGATAACATAAATATAATTTTTACTTCGATCCGATAAATATTTTAGACGTACGGGGGGTTATCGGTTTCGCGGCTCTCGGATCGGGTTTTACATGCCCGAGACGGTGTGTCACGAAAAAATCGTTTTAAAAATCAAATCAATTGTAATGCCAACAGCAAATAACTTATTCAGAAAAGTACATAATTATACACATTTTAAGGGGAGATTTACTCAGTTTCAACGCAAATGTAATATTTTGGAGATTTTTCATTATTTTCAATATTTTGAACGTTTCCGTTCCATGAAAAAATGGCAAATTTCAAAGCCCAAAATAGTCGACTGGTACCTCGATTTCAGTAAAGAGTCTTATACCACGTTAAAGAGCGTTATCTCTTCTTCCAAAATCTGTTTTCAAAACTACGGGCAACTTAAAAGACAATTTTTGAGGCCAAAAAATACTAGTAGTACTTTTCTGAAATTTGAGCTTTCCTCGCTCAGCGGGGCGATGCTAAAGACTCGGAAAAATACTATAAGAAATCAGTTTGAGCAACAGTGGTTTGATGTTATCAGTTTTCATAAACCAAGACGTTTTCATCCAGCGATCTGATTTAATTTAAAAACGTTTGCTAACATGGGAAAGGCAGATTTAAGCTGTCAACTCCTGCCAAGTGCACGTTGTCAAAGGGCGAAGCACTAAATAAAAAGGTCTTAAATTCAAAACTTTTTACGTCCAGGAAGTCAGATTTTAGCGTACAAAACAATTTTGTGAGTGTTTGTTGTTCGTACCTTAACATGGTGTCCCCACATATTGGAAATGTGAAGTATCCACACCGGAGAACAGATCAACAACAGCAGCAATCTCGTACCCAGAGTCCTCGGGCTTCTTAGTCAGTGGGTGAGCGCCCGGAGAGACTCTGGGATAATCGACTTGAACTATATTTTTGATTGGCCGCTTGCGTAACAATGACAGTCCCACAGGAAGTCGGTAAATAATTCGGAAGCCCCAGAATTTGGAGGGAGATTCAAAATCTAAAACTAATTTCGGTGCTGTTTGATTTTTTCTACCTCAGAAATATATAAATCGCAAAATAATAAAACGACGAGGTTTGAATTATGTCTTATACCGCACGGGAATTTTCCCACGCGTGATTACTGTTGCTGTTGCAGAAGTACCGTGGGAAAACATTACATCAGTCTCTTTGAGGAGAAATTCGTGGAATAAGGTCTTGTCGAAGCCATTCAGAATTACGGAAACATCCAATTGTAGTAGAATTTGTGTGTCGTTTCCACAAAAAAATTGTCGATCTTGTTGCTTGCACGATGGCATTCTGAACGATGGAATGTACGCTGAAACACTAAAAATACACTTACCGAAAGCGTCAAAGGTTTCATCTTCATTT
>NC_090892.1:13209376-13231876 GCF_036669925.1 Montipora capricornis | reverse complement strand
TTATGTACTTTTCTGAATAAGTTATTTGCTGTTGGCATTACAATTGATTTGATTTTTAAAACGATTTTTTCGTGACACACCGTCTCGGGCATGTAAAACCCGATCCGAGAGCCACGAAACCGATAACCCCCCGTACGTCTAAAATATTTATTGGATCGAAGTAAAAATTATATTTATGTTAACAGCTTACCCAGTGCTACTTTGTGAATTTTTTTGAGAGTTTTCGATTTTTCACTTTTGCAGACCTCTGGTCGATATTTACTGACATCCGCTCTTAAACAATCACCAGACATTAAATAAGCGTTCTCATACATGAAAGCATTAACAGCAAGACCTTCGAAACGCGTAAGAGCGACAGTGTAGTTTTGTCTTTCGACGAGCAAGGTAATTGACCGATATTGACCACGCGAGTGGTGTAAAGTAACGAGTTTCAGGTCGCGCTATTTACAGAAGGACTCAAGCAAAAAGTGTTTAATTATTTACCACGTAGGTTACCCACGCAGCTCGAACAAGGGCAAGAATGCTCGAGGGCTGCTGTTCAAAACCAAAGAAACAAACAAAAAAATCAAAGTTTTGCGACTTCTTGAAGTTTTATTTTTATATAATACTTAGCTTAATGTTACATTATATTTTTTTCTGAAGCAAAATGGTGCCACTTTACATTCACAAATGTTCAACTGGGATTTTTTCAGTCACCTGTTAAAGAAAATAGGAAGTGCCCACCTCAACACAGTGAAAGAGAGCAAGCACTGGAGACCGCCCATGTGGAAGCAGAAAGCACTCCGCCTATCATTTAAGAGGGGCCGTAAGGGGGGGTCAAGCGCACAGTTCACGGCCATTAAAAAATGAAAATCACGAAACACGGTAATTAATTTTCTTGTTTCACAGTTCACGGAAAATAAACTCACACTTGAGAAAGATTTGTGGCCTTGCCCTATATATATATTTGTATTGGTTTAAGTCACCTAAAGGTAGTGGCATGGTGGTGTTCTGGCCAGCGTGTCGGACTCTCCGTCTGGCATACATGTTAAGTGGCAGAGTTCCTGCTTTGAACATTGTTGTTTCCTGGCGTACTGTTCGCTGCCTGACAGCTCTGCCGTTGTTTGCTGCCCATTCCAACATCGACTCTCGCTCTCGATCGTTAAGTTCTCGACATTGTAGCTACAGTCCCGGACAAAATTGTTGAAACACTTTACAATACCTTTCCTCCCACAATGTTGTTTTGGCAAATGGGCTCCGAAACTCGTGTTAAAACAACATTGTGAGGGGAGAGTGAGCTGCGAAAGCTTCAGATCTGTATAGTCGTGTACTGTTCCAACGAATTTTGTCACAGACTGTAGGTCGTGGAAATGAAATAAAGATTCCTGATGGTTGGTGTCAAAGGTCGCATCAGCTTATTTTTGGATCTGATATCATACACTACGCAACGGGTCATACGAAACCCCTTTGTCACGCAAGATGAAGAAAACCGACTTCGTAGCCCTTTGTAGGGTCTACGTAAGTAGCCGTTCACGGAAAAAGGGTCGTTTTCGTGTTTGTTATCACGGATATCGGAAAATTATTTCTCTTTTTCACGTATCACGATAATCATATAATTCACGGTTCACG
Organism: Montipora capricornis; assembly: GCF_036669925.1. Taxonomy (NCBI): domain Eukaryota; kingdom Metazoa; phylum Cnidaria; class Anthozoa; order Scleractinia; family Acroporidae; genus Montipora; species Montipora capricornis. The sequence continues at coordinate 13,230,268 of NC_090892.1, read as the reverse complement.
AATTTTATTTTTTTTAGATTACGGATCACAGAAAATAAATTCGGTCGATCACGTTTCACGCGAAACCCCCTTACGGCCCCTCATTTAAGACCTACAACTTAGAAGATGTCCAACGTGCACTGCGAACAATCGCCTGTAGGTCTTTGCTTATCCAAATCCTTCAATGGCACTACAGAAATAAGCACAAGCAAACGCCAGTTGTCAGGTCGTGCTGCGCTGGAAGCCGCAAAGAGCAAGACAACAGCAATGCTACCCACTCTTCGCTCTCAAGTTGACATTAGCACTGGACAGGGGAGAGCAACTAGAGAGTGTGAACTTATTTGGTGTCCAGTATTTGACAGTTCCACCAGTGGTATGCTAGCATTACGAATGTTTGCCGGAAAAGTCCATTTTTAAAATCATTCACTGGAGAAAACTGTAGCTTTATTACATTCGATGCAAGTAACTTTCTTAACGAAATGTAAAATTGACAGTCACCTTCCATCACATCAAGTTCATCGTTGTATTTCTAATGTAGAGAAGTCTTCTTCATTGCTCACAGGATAATTTTGTATCACGTTTTCAACTGAAACGCAAGAGGAGAAACTCTCAGAGTTGCAAACTAAAAGACCAAGTTTCTCTGCTTCAGGGTTCAAGCAAAATTGAAAGTACATTATATTAGTCTTATATTTGTTTTATTTCCACCGAAACACCTTGAGAGAAACTCTCACAGAGCTGCAGCCTAAAGAGACCAAGCTTCTCTGTTGTTTCAGGGTCCAAGCAAAATTGAGACTACATTACATTAGTCTTATATTTGTTTTATTTCCACTGAAACACCTGGAGAGAAACTCTCACAGAGCTGCAGCCTAAAGAGACCAAGCTTCTCTGTTGTTTCAGGGTCCAAGCAAAATTGAGACTACATTACATTGGTCTTAAATTTGTTTTATTTCCACTGAAACACCTGGAGAGAAACTCTCACAGAGCTGTAGCCTAAAGAGACCAAGCCTCTCTGTTGTTTCAGAAGGAACAAACCTAACAACATATAAATACATGTACTTCAAACAGATGGCTTGGAGAAATTCAGTTCTAGAAAGATAATTTTCTTGTTGTAAACTAAGCTGTTGCATTAAGAAACATACCTATTGGGGGGGCAGGGACAAACTCTGCAGACTGACACAGCAGTGTTACTTTTGTTTTTACAGGCCCTGTTGGGGACCTGCATAATTTGTTGTGTTTATACACCCACACACATTTACAATAATAAAATTATCACATGTGGATATTCATGAGTTAATCAAATAAATTAATAAATAATATAATTTTTACAGCTTATAACTTGTTAGATGAAAATTAGAACAGGTAACAGTAATTATTATTCTGATGTGTCCAAAATGTTGAATAACTGTTTTACCTATGCAGTATCTGTATAGGTGCAACTGAATCCCTAAAATTAAACTTCACATTGCTTTAGCTTCAAATTGTATTCAGGACTTACTGTTTCCGTGTTTAGATTTTGTTCCTAATGAGCACCAGGAAAAAAAACAGTTTCTCAAAGAGTTGCAGCCTAAATAGACCAAGCTCCTCTGCTGCTCTGGGAAGAACAAACAGTCACTGAAAGTGAAATAAAAATAATGAGGTCAACACAAGGTGTTGTTACACAAACGATCATAATGCTGAAATATCACCAAACTACGTTGAAGACAACCATTTAATTATTGGAATCATTACATGTGAATATTGTGAATATTGCCATTCGAACTGGGGCATGGCAATGGATGCTCCTTTGGAAAGAATGTCTCTTGCCTGCATGCAGGTGTACACTGTAAGGAATTTATCAATAAAATACCATTTCTGGTTCATTCATCCTCATGAACTGAATGAATCAAGAAGATCTCCTAATTACCATTATATGTCATATGGTAGAAAAAAATTAAAGTTATAATCTGCCTCACAATACCTTGCTAATAAGACAAGTTTCATTGGAATTCGTGTGACTTATTTGACCAGGAAAGAAAAACTTTATCTTGTGTCATACCTGCAAGAGGTCGCCCATCAAGTTTAAGGTTGAACTCACACACTCCTGATTCAGGAATATTTTGATGCAAACGGCTTTGTCGTATTTGCCAGATCAAAGAAATGTTCAGGCTGATCCCATAGCCTGGAATTTCTGCAGCAAGGGGCTCCAGTTTGAAGAGATTTCTTGTAACAGAAAAGACAAGCTCTTTTTGGGCTCTCATCTAATTGGTGGTTAGGTGGAGTGCCATATCAGTAGATTCCTAAGAAAAAGAGATGAAAATAGATAAGACTGAATGAGCCCAGAACATTAACCACCTCCTCTCGTTCCTCTCTCCTCTCCCCCCCCCCCCCCCCCCCCCCCCACAATCCAAGTACAACATAAGAATGAAATTATTATTATCACCAACAGTAACCAAAGGATGAATAGGCAATAAATGAGAGAAAAGAAACTTACCCCAGTGCGACCAATGTTTAGAAAATTCAGAAGCGTTTGCTACGATCGGTTTGGGATCATTGTCGACAGCTTCACGATTGCGAACAGCTGAATCATTAATTAAGCTCGTCGTGCAACATGTTCTGTATCGCTTTCCTTGCACCTTGCTTTTGGGCGACGGTGTTTAATTAAGGCAGTCGATATTACATATTTGATGTAATCTTTTCTGCCTTGCTCGCAGTAAAGGAAGCCATAACCAAAGGCCTTTCCCAGAAGAGTTCCGACTGAAGTAAGCCGGTCCTGAACCTCATCCACGCATTTCTTCCTCTCAAACATGATGAGCTGCATGATGAGCCATTCTTTGATGGAGGAGTATCGGGCACATTGGCGGGAAAGCGATTACTTCCCGCCAATTCTTCGATCGGAAGGGCACTGATCACGTCTTTGATGGCTTTAAATTAGATTGAGAACAATACTCTCTTATCATTTTGAGTACTCTTCCTTAATGTTCTGACCAAAATCCCGAAAAGTGTCGACACAATGACCGTGTCCTTCTTCCAAGTCGATCCAAACAAACTCAGAAGCCCTCGAGCGCCATTGTAATCGACCAACTCTTAGATGGAAACTTCCATCACCTCATCTTTAAGCAAGGCCCCTGCACTGAAATCTCGCGGCCTTCTAAACCACTCACTCGATACAGCATACCACTGTTTCGACAGACAAAGGGAAGGCCCGAAAAGTCGACTGAGCCGAAGAGAATACGGCGGTGAATGATCGTTTGCTGCCATCCTCTCAGGCCAAATCTTTGAATTTCGCGAGAAGGTATCGTGTTTATAATAATATTAACTACTTTAACACGTCACTCTCCATATATGTTCAAGATAGCTGCTTTCCATTTGGGGTTAAAGCAGTGACAACTGCATTACCGCAAATTACCTGGTAATGACAGATGTTTTAATGTTATTAGCAACCGAGACCGGAAATCAGAAACCACGCCCTGCTGGGAATTTCAGAATCGCATGAAGCTCGTCATAGATTCTTCGTCCAGACCCATAATGCGTCTTGTGGCCGTCTTTATACTAGACAAATTTAACAGACGCAGAAAAAATGTTTGCCCAAGTTCGTCCAAGACGAATTATGCGTCTCTAGTATAACAACGGCCAGTGAGAGCTAAGAGCAACCAAAATCAAATGTCTTGTGGCTTTTTAGAAGATCAGTTGTCTTTAACCATCCAGGCAAAAGATGACTGAACAAGGTACGAGTTTGTGAGTCGCCACCGGACTAAATGCCTACACCTCACTTATCAATTGTTGTATTGTTTAAGTAGGAGCATCACGGGGCTATATATAGTTAACTTTGTTATCCCCCGTTGCAGGAAATTGCCACCAGAAAATTCACACTACTACAACGGAAATCAAAGTAACTTTTCTTACATCACTGTCGTGCCACGTGGCTTTCTTCCTGTCTCGGATACTATGATGATTTTGAGCTCTCTATTCAAGATATTGAGACTTAAAAAGACCCGCGGATAAAATCGTGATTGGAAATAGTTCCAAATCTCTCAGCTAAAGTCGAACATCATTTACAGGAAAGAGATGTAGAAGAAAAACAAAACTCGTTTTTAACCAATCTAAACATGACGACTGAATTCAATTTAGTTCCTCCACCGTTCAAAGTTTGTGAAGACTTCGTCTGTTTACTCAAATTGTGGTTATAACTGCTTTTATGTGCATTACCGTTTTAAAATTTACAGAAGTTTCAAACAAACGATTAAGATTCACAAACAAAAGGAGTCTCCTCGGAGAGGAAAGTTGCAAAGTTTTCCAAACAGTGCTAGTGGTAACAATAACTTAATTATTTCTATATAAATGTTCAACTGCGCCTTTAATGTAAAGACTTAAGACCGTGAGACTTCAAATTTACAATCTTAAATTCCTTAGATACATTATGAAATAAGATTTAAAATTTACAATTTACAAATTATATGCCTTATTAAATAAAAAAGTTTCAAGTCCACACACAGTGTGCGCAATTCCCTGGTAATTGACCGAATGTGTATCCTACAGTGAGCTTGTCAACTTCACCCACCGTTTCCGACAAAACTGATAATGAAACTGATTGTATTCAAGGTTTTTTTCCCGTTTTACAGCATGGCCGCGGCATGAGATCTAGAAGAGTTGGTGTTTCGACACTTGCAAATCTTAAAGAAACAAATGTTTTTCAGTCCAGGCACTATGTTTTAAATAAAAGATTCTCACAGCCTCGGGTGGTCATTTATCACATAAAAGGAAGGCAGAACTGCATGTTTTCAAGAACTCCATTGCCTGTAATCGTTGATATAATACAACCACAAGACTACACACTGCAAGGCAGAATCCTAACCCTAACCCTAATCATGTTGCATATGGGACCTGTAAATGTTCTCCTGTTGTTTTTCCCAAGGAGAGCTTAATGAAGCAACTGCATCGTCAAGGGAAGCACAAAACGACTCGATTCACGACAGACAGCTGTAGTCTTTGCGCGTATGGTACTAAAAGTTCTTTAATTTTTACCCTGGGATACACTTCTTTACCTTTATCTTTTAAAAAACGACGCGGAATGACAAAATTTGATGAGGTGGAGAGCGTGAACACAGAACAATACATTTTTCATCTTTATCGCTTACTGCAGTCCACGCTTTTTGTAGAAAGGATATTATCACTTTGTCGGACATTTGTGGCGCATTTTGCGGGCTACGTGACGAATTTGGCAGGCGAATTAAGCCCATTGAAATAAGCCGATAAAAATTATTAAATTGTGCAATTGTACAATTAATTTCAACACTTACAAATAAGCTTTATGGAACTTTCCTTTCATCTCTTACAATTTTTGAAAACTCAAATGACAAGATTTTGTAATTTCTATCCAGCTTCGCTTGATGGTGTATTTCATTGAGGGAAAATAAAAGCCATTAAACCTGTTTTAATTGTTGTCTTCTTAAAAATCTTATTTTCTCAATGCCCTCTTAAGTGAAATATGTTTTGGGCCCTTCTCAGAGCTCATTTTAAGTCACGCTTAACGGCTCGGGCTAAAAAAAGTCCGAGTCGGGGCCCAAGATATGTGTGAGTCCGCAAACGTAAACTCTTTATAACAGGGGATATTACATGGCCGCGCACGGATATGAATTTTATCTTCGAGTGCTGAAAGTATCTCTCACGATTGAGCGAAGCGAACGAGTGAGAGATACTTTCAGCACGAGAAGATAAAATTCGTATCCCCAAGCGGCCATATAATGTTCTGTTTATTATATAGATATTGATAAAATGTCTAGATTTAAAACAACTTTTTTTACTCATTTTCGAAATGATGAAAAAGTGGTCACCAACCACTAAAACACGCATGTTGTGTAACATGAAACAAGATATGAAAGTTATGAAAAGCAAATCATGATAATGTAAAATTTTGCAATAAAAATGTTAATGAATTACAATGAAGAGCAAGCTTACGTTTTATTGGCTAATCGTGTTGGTTACCATGACGACACCTATATTCTCACATGTGAAAGATAAAAATGATATGTTCACGGCGTTTGGTGAAGATATGATTTTTAGTAAAAGGAGAAATCCTGGTATTTCATCAGTATCGATGTAATAAATAGAGGATATTACATGGCCGCGCGGGGATACGAATTTTATCTTCGAGTGCTGCAAGTATCTCTCACGAGTGAGCGAAGCGAACGAGTGAGAGATACTTTCAGCACGAGAAGATAAAATTCGTATCCCCAAGCGGCCATGTAATGTTCTGTTTATTATATAGATATTGATGAAATGTCTAGATTTAAAACAACTTGTTTTATTCAGTTTCGAAATGATGAAAAAGTGGTCACCAACCGCTAAAAAACGCATGTTGTGTAACATAAAACAAGATATGAAAGTTATGAAAAACAAATAATGATAATGTCAAATTTTGCAATAAAAATGTTAATGTAGTAGAGAAGAATCACAAAAGTATCTTACAATGAAGAGAAAGCTCGGGTTTTATTGGCTAATCGTGTTGGTTACCATGACAACACCTATATCCTCACATGTGAAAGATAAAAATGATATGTTCACTGCGCGCGGTGAAGATATGATTTTTTAGTAAAAGGAGAAATCCTGGTATTTCATCAATATCTATATAATAAATAGAGGATGTTACATGGCCGCGCTGGGATACGAACTTTATCTTCGAGTGCACTATAGAAACTGATGTAATGTTCTCTTTATTGTATAGATTACAATGTCCAGATTAAAAACAACTTGTTTTTCATTTTCGGAATGGCGAAAAAGTGGTATACGTATGTTGTGTAACATGAAATTAGATATCAAAGCTATGAAAATGTTTATTTGAGTCAAATGTAAATTACATTGCATCACAAAAGCATCTTATCTAGGAAGAGGAAGCTCGCTATATATCCGACACCTGCATCCTTACATGTGAAAGATAAAAAGAATATCTTTACTGAGCGCGGTGAAGATATTATTTTTTCAGAAAAAGGAAACTACCAGTATTTCTTCAATATTTATGTAATAAATCGAATTTATCCCAGGGTGGTTCAGTGAAACACATTTCACACGCGAAACGTGTTGGAATAATCGGAAAACTATTGACAATAACAAAGGATAATTAATATTTTCTTTAGTTCTTGGCGGCGACTTCGTCCTAGCTAAAGGTCCGCATTTTCTATAAAATCGCGTTATTAACAGTTTTAATGGAGGATGTGAGCACATGGCGATGGGTTTTTAATTGTATATGCGCCAGAATGCTAAGCAATTAAGATGACAAACGGACCAATGTTTGGCAAATGAAAAACAAAGCTTCTCCTTATTCCCGCCAAGGAAACTCCTAGAATGGGCAGTAAACAGTTCGATTGCCCAATCACATTACTACATTTCAAATGACGTCAAAGTGACATGCCGATCGCTTTCCAGAACGTTCCATGGAGAGATGACATTGTTTGCATCCTCGTTCGCCAAGCCAATGAAAATTTCCGCTCGTTTTTTTTTTTTGTTCGATAAGCCAAGTAATGCTTATTTACGTTCTGTTTTTACGTTTATTTTTCAAGGTCATATGAAAGTCGCTTTAGTTTGGTATTGTTTGGTGGGGCAACATGGGCCGTCTTATCACGTAATAGAAAACCATCTATTGTAAATTCAGAGCAAATTAAGAATTAACGATAATTGTTATTTCACAAGTAGAGACTGGGTTGCAAATCTATCGGGCTCCGGTAGTCTCCTACCTGAAACATCAGCGTACTGGAGGAATTTTGGTATCCGCTGTGGACATGACTGCTCGGTGACGTCATTGGTCACGGATAAGATGACGTCAATAGTCTTCTGCAAAAATTGCAGCATTTGAGGAGTTACTCTTGAAAGCCTGTCGCAATCCTCGTGGTAACAGGAAGTCATGCGTTCCCTGAAGTTAGCGGTGTCACTGAGGAAAATAGCGGTCAAGGTATGGTTGCTTTCCCAAAATGATTTGTGTGATCACTTCTCAAAAAGTCTTTGTACTTGTAAGAATCATCAAGCTTTGAAGGTTGGCCTCGGAAAGGAAGTTCCACCTGATACATGGTAGTCTTGTTCTTTAGGTCTGCGAGATTTTAAGAAAATTAACAGCTAACCTTTAAATCCCAATTTTTATTTAACCGTTCCGAATCGTTAAGGCAACAGGGACAGTTGAGAAATCGAAAGGACAAGTAAAAATTACTCCCCCGTTCGTTCCTTCATAAGAAAGTGTGGCATAAGAGGTCAGCCTTGCGTTGTGGTTATCATCTGCGCCTCTTACTTTGCGATTGTATGTAGGCTGATGTCAACCTGTCTCGAGCGTTTTTCTCCGAGAACTCCGGTTTTCCTCTCTCTCATCAAAAATTGACAACAGCTAATTACATCTGGCTGCGGCGCTGTGCTCCACAGCGATGTCTAATTTGAGGGTCACAAAAAACTATTCGAGATTATGTTAATGTGGCTCGATAAATATAGATTTTTGTATTGTATTTTACTGTAATGTAAGAAATGAAGAAGCAAAGATGGTTCTACACATTAACAATGTTAGAAATACGATCTTAGAGCTTGTAGTATGCATGCTGCTAGATGAATTTAGATTCGGTTATATCTTGTCGCTGTTGAATATTTTGCATGTGCAGAGCGTCTGTTGTTCAAACCTAGGCCTGTTGTTAAGAGACATTCTTGTTCAGGTCAGTGTCTTAACTAGTTAATGCTCCCTATCGCTTTTGTGCTGAAAACCGTCCAATCGTCGATCATGTTTACTTAAAGGGGAAATTAAGGCTCATGCCTTGGACTCGTCAAAAGTAAATAACTACCGGCAGTTGATCTTTTTTTCTCTTTAAGTAAGTGCTCTTATTCAATAATGCCCTTCCACAGTAATTAAAATAAAATCTAACAAACTTGTTTTTTCCAAAACCGTTCCATCAAGCTAGACACCGAACTACCGATATCTTTTTTTCAGTATTTGCTAAAACAGTTCAAGTGATAGCGTTCAAGGCGCGCTTACCATGCGAGCAGTTGGTGTCTCCTACGCTTCCCGAGAGAGAAAGCACTGATATTAACAACAATTAGTTTCTTTGAGTGAGTCGCGGTCCAGCGCCAAGGACAAATAAATTAAATTGAACCGGTAAAAGGAGTTAGTAAACTTGTTTTGGCCCTTGCGCGTGTGTTCAGCTACGAAACTGCTGTGTTTGGGCGAGCCTGCTGTGTGGTGATTCCTATTCTCCCGCGAATAAGAAGAAGTGATGTCAAATGGGGTGTGACACATTCGCCCATACTTGATAGAAAATCAAACAGTTGCTCAAAGAGATTTCTCTATTGGGAAGCGTAGGAGAAACCAAATGCTCGTAGGGTAAGGCGCGCTCTAATTGGCTCTCGAACTCCAAACATCCCCGAGCGACTCGCACGGGATTTGCGCCCGCGAAAATATTGGCCCTTTTCATACTAGAGACGCATATTAGTTCGTCTGGGACGAACTTGGGAAAACATTTTTTCTACGTCTGTTAAATTCGTCTAGTATGAAGACGGGCACAAGACGCATTATGCGTCTGGACGAAGTATCCAGTTTAGTTCGTCTTCGAAAATGCACTAAGGTGGATACTTCGTCCAGACGAATTATGCGTCTTGTGCCCGTCTATATACCAGACGAATTTTATAGACGCTGAAAAAATGTTTGCCCAAGTACGTCCTAGAGGAAATTATGTATGGGAGGCGCGGTGGCCTCATGGTTAGTGCGCTCGACACCGGATCGAGTGGTTCGGGTTCGGGGCCTGGCTGGGGACATTGTGTTGTGTCCTTGGGAAAGAATGCTGGGGGTAACCCTGCGATGGACTAGCATCCCATCCAGGGGGGAGTATAAATACTCCTAGTTGCTTCACGCTACGGAAACCGGAGATGAGGGCAGGCCTGATGAGCCCTCTAGGCTCGTAAGCAGTGACTTGACCTTTACGTACCTCCTAGAGGAAATCATGTCTCTCATATAGTTCGTTCCGTCTTTACACTAGACGGATAACATGAGAGACGCATAATTCGTCTGGACGGATTATGTGTCTCTAGTATAAAAACGGCCATTGTAATCGTGGCAGGAATAATGAGTTATCTCACTGTTTTAGTGTCAGTGTCGGTGTCTAGTGGTGCACCCAGCATTGTCCACCTCCACTTTGCTGAATAATTGTTAAATAGTTGTTGCTCGAGGTCAACAATCTTGTGGCTTAAGCTCGTATTAGCGGAAACCTCCACTTCAACTATAAAGTAACTTAATTAAACTACAGAAAATAATGTTAATACAATCAAATTTGTTTCGATCCTTTTTTATCTGCATCTCAAAAATCCCTTATTTTTGTCATCGCCGCCATCTTGAATACTTAAATTGTGCCGTGTTGTTATTAGAGCGAGTTTCAATCGAGTGTCGAAAAAGTAAAACCAAAGTAATTACTTTGGCCAATCCAGAAAGGACAGAGACAATCCGGTAAACCAATCAAAACTCGAAGTAATTACACGTAGCCGACACAAAGCGCGGGAAAATGTGCACGCGCGAGCTACGATTGGTTTTCGTTTACCTTCTGATTGGTTGAAAAAGTGGCACGAGAACTTTGAACCAATCACTGAGTGAAGTAATCATAAACGAAAATAATTCGCTAATTACTTTCGACACTCAATTGAAAACCTCCCTATTTGAGATTCTTTGTGATAGAAGAATAGGATTACGGTCAATTCTTACAATTATTCAAGATAGCGGCGCCCGAAAAATTTAAATGTGAAAAGGAGCAATTTTTTTCTGATACCATGAAAACGTTGTGAGAAAAAAAAATCGAACTAAATTGATTGTGAACATTACTTCCTCTGCTTTTATGTACATTTAAAAGTTAGAATGGGATTTTCTTTTAAGTTATTTAATTCTTGTCACCTACCCGACTTTACTTGGTTGTAATGATAATGGAACAGATCCAGCAAGAATCTTTCGTTCACATCCCGCCCAATAACAGCGAGAAAATTCCCACGAAATTCATCTTTCTCTATTTGATTGTAAATTTCTCGTTTAGTGCCTCGTGGTAGACTCTGGGAGTATGGAGTGGTGTGGTAGTTCATCAAAGTATCCATTATTATCGCCCCTAGGAGATTTCCTTTCGACGAAAGCGACCCGTTGTGAAAACGGGTGAGGTTTGCCACGTAGGCTCTGCTACCGCAGTCGATTCGGCCGCAGGCGCATTTAGGGTAAAGCATTACATTGGATTTATAATAAGATGCTGAAAGGACGGCGTCGCGAGCACGTTTTAAAATCTGCATCAAGAAAAAAATGAAAATGATATGAATGATACGTCGGAACGTAAATTTATTATTATTATTTTATTTTTTTTTTTTGAGATTCAAACAAAACGAGGAAATAACCACTGTGTCTACGGCTTGATTCAAGTAACAGACCAAAGATAACTTGCCATGGAAAATTGTGACAGCGTTCAGACAGATGAAACGCCTCACTTCCGGCTGCCGGCCATCGATGGAAAGCGCTCCGGCCTGCTACGTTTCGCAAAACAAATGAAACGCAGAGGTTTCGGACTCAGCTTCTCTTTCTCTCTGTAACTTTTATTCTCTACTGTACGTCACACGGTTTTCAAGTCTTTTTGGCCGGCCATCAGTCACATTCTTAGGGTGCGTTTGATTGACCCTATTCAGGAATAAGAATACGAGGAGTGATTATTGCTGCCGCAGTGACTGAGCCTGAAGCGGAAGAACGAGGCAGCTCTCTAATAGGGAAAAGAACACATTTTTCTTCGAAACGCAAGGGGTCATGGTTATGTGGGCCAATGAAGGAATTACGATGCGCGGTATATGAAGATTAGAGCGTGCACCATTTTTCATTTCGCTTCTCGTATCCTCAAACTGAACTATAGATAGTTTTACTGCCACGCAACAAAGAAAGAATTCGAAAACGGCATTCAATGAAAAAAGGCCAGGAACTTGGAATGTTGTAGGAAACAAACCTTTTAACCGCCACTCCAATTCTCAGGTCTGTACGATACATCGTGTCTGAGGTATTTGCGAAGCGTTTTACACAACTTTGTAGATTTTGTAGGGAGACGCCTCCTACCGAGGCACAATATTTGTGCCTAATTCCCTCCTAATCCCCGCATAGTCCCGGGGCTGGGGGGGAGGGATTTATATTTCCTGGTGCATAAAACAGACAAAAGTTCACTGGGTCGAGTGAAATAATATTTTGACTTGCAACAGTTGTTACGCTATGAAACCTTGTTTTGCAAAATAATAATCACCTCTGTTCCATTGGAAACTAGCGGAACAAACTTTTTAGATGGCGAGAATGAGCCGTCTGTCTCTGAGAAAGTGTTCTGGTAAATGAAAAAAGACCAAGTTCCCAAGACCGAGAGAAAAAAAACGGCTGGTCAAACGCTAAGCACTTTTCTCGGATCAGTCGTTGCAGGTCATTATTTTAACTTTTGAAAAGTAACCCAAGACCCTCATTTTGTCTAACTCTAGGCCTAGTGTTAGCCAAATTGAGAGGCAGTTTGGGTCACTTTTCAAAAGATAAAACATGTTCAATGACCTGCAAAGCGAGTGACCCGAGAAAGTGACCTGTGTTAATTAGACCCAGCGAGAAAAAATATTTCAGTGACTAAAAAGAGGGTAACAAAAGTGGATTCGTGATATGAAAACCATGTTTCGCAATTACCGCGGCACACAGGCACCTAGGTTCGAGCTTTAGAGGCTTCTTCAGATCAGCAAGGAAACAACAGCTGGACAATTTTTGATGGCAATTTCGGACAAATTTTGGATAGCGTAATGTTCATGGCGTAACCATTGTTGCAAGTCGAAATATTTTTTCACTCGACCCATTGAACTTGATCAGTTTTATTAATCGGAACACATTTCGCAGACTGGCGACTCATCCTTGCCATCTTTAAAGTTTGTTTCGCTATTTGCCAATGAGACTAACGAAATTTGTATTTTGCAAAACAGGGTTAGGGTTAGGCGTGTACTTGTACTGCCCAGTGTGGGAAAGTCAAATTATCATTTGTTTAACTTATACTGTGTTCACACTAGGCCAAAACATGATTAGTCTGATCACAAATAGAAAGATGTTTCGTTATGAAAAGTGTTCACATCAGACAGTGCATTGCGCGAATCATGGTTCAAACATGGTTATTCTGAGCATGATTGAAGCAACCACGAGAGTTAGTCTGTCAATCATGATCAGACTAAACACGTTCAAAATGGCGGATGGATGTGGAGAGCAGGCGAGTGCCCAAATAAACCAAAATTGGGGCTATTATGAGCCCATATATCTAGTTGCAAAAATAACAATGACCACAACCAGGGTTTCTGAGCCCGCGAGACTGAGCACCCCCGGCAAATCATTGTTGGCCTCATTGTTTTCAAGAAAACCGCTGGTCAGCAACCTGGTTCTGGTCATTGTGTCTAAGGTCTTCCTGCAATATGGACTGATGAAGAAATACAACGGTAATTATCGGCGATTGGTGAGCATGTGGAAAACCGTAATATCTTGTACCAGAAGAAAGCGCAAATGCCGTCTCCTCGTTTAACGCTGCATAGCCCTCCTCCTCCGAACGGCTTGAAATTGAAACTACACCAAAGAATGAATGAAACTGTTACAGGAATTTCCAGCTCCATTCTACAGCTGAAGTGTCAAATAATTATGCGAATACCATGAAACAGCAAAAATTATACAACCATGCATTAAACGTGTTTGAAAACGACATCTGAGCCCGGTTGTTCGAAAGCCAATTAACTTAATCCAGGATTAGAGTAAACTTTTGTTTCATGTTTTCACCTTTTTGTTGAAAATTTCTTTTGCTTATTTTTGTTTTTCAGGATTGACTTCCTCTAATGTAAAATTCTGCCGAGTACCAACTTTTAATAACTTTTGGGAGTAGAGATATTATAAACTCCTTGGTTAATTTTTAATCTTGGATTAGCGTTAATTGGCTTCGGGCCCTGATATGAACAATGTAATAATAAATGTTTAGGCGAAACAAGTTCCCACTCTAATACTGTTTCGGCTTTAATATAAACACAGCTTTAGCCCTGTCTACAATTTCTGAATGATCTTTACATTTCTTTTTCTGTTTATTTCGTTTCGTTTCGTTTCGCAAAATACCGTAAGCCTGATAAACCAAACATATTGTTGACCGACTAGCTAGAAATGAACCACGAAGATAGCTTCGATCCTTGTTAATATATAGTGCAACGGTTTGCACTTCGAATTTCTCACGAGTTCACTTCTTAACAGGTTTCTCTTCATTGTAGATTCTGTATTGGTATTTTGACTTGCTTTCTTGAGGAGACTGAATCACTGTTAAAGTTCTGCATGCGACGGTGGCCACCAGATATTGTCTGCACCTCCCCAAACTTGGAAAACATTGGGCTAACTTTTTTTCAAGTTTCGATTGACCGCGCGAGCATGCGCAGCCCGTGACAGTGTCCCTTAAAACATACAGGATCACTAACTTATTAACTATTAAGGTGGCCAAACGCAGTTTCCGCGGGGTCAGCAGAGTTGTTTAAAAGCCTGCGCGGCTTTTAAAAACCAAAACAAACATAGCGGCGATTACGACAAGACTTTAACGGAAGGTAACAATAAAAGGGGAAAAACCGCAAATTCACTGCTTGCATGTTGTTTGTATCCCAGGAACCCAGCTAAATCCTGCGCATGCGCAGTGGGTCCAAAAATTGAGAGTGCTCTCGCACTGACAAATATGCCGATTTCAAACGACTCAGTCGTTAGAATTTCAGGACATTTGGAAAACAACATGAATGATCCATCACCAAAATGTGAATTTTAACAAAGGGAAGTTTAAATAACTTAAAACATGGCGATGAAAACGATGCACGGCGAATTACGAAAACTGTCTCTGTCAAAATTTTATTAGAACAGTGTTGACAGAAGGGATTTTATGAGAATTCGTAGTGGGAAAGTTAAGAAAAAAATCGAACCACTGGATTTTTTTTAAAATAAACAAAAAGCATTTTTTAAACCTCTTTTTAACCAACCCTGTTCCCATAGCAACAGCACAAACCTGAGCCAAAATGCGACAATAAACCCTTCTGACTCTTGCGAAAACGGGCTCCTAGAACCTCTAGTGTTTAGCCTGACCGCTTTTTAAAGAATCTTTTGTGGGAATATAACATTTACCTTTTTGAAACTTACATTGTATGATAAAGATTGATAATTTAATTTAAAACTGCCTTATCAAACGAATACGAGTTGCGGGATCAAAATGTAACGAAAACCCTACCCCAGTTGAAAAAGGTTTGTCAAGGTTTGCCACGTGACCAGCTGCAACCAGGGTTTCTTTTCTCAACGGCAGGGGAGGCAGAGAAGAGAGACCCTGACAACGAACTTGGTTTCTTCGTCGTCGCCCGCAGCTATTACGTAACAACGGAGGTGACAAAGAAAAAGCTAACATAGACAAAGGTTTTCGCTGCTGACATATTCATTTAAGGTCGGCTTTAAGTGTTTGATCAACAGTGTCTCCTTTATTTTACAGTGAGTGTCGGATCGCTCTTTCGCTAGTTGAATATGTACGTATAATAGGCATTAATGTATATTTAATACATGCATAATGTATATTTAAATTCAGATTTTGTATTAACAGCCACTTCTGAAGATGTATGCAGAAGCATACCAAACGGTCAAGTAAAAGATAATTTCAAAGAATGCGTTTATGTCTCATGTTTGTCACTGCTGTTTGTGAATTATTCCTGATAAAGGTCATTACTGATTTATTATTATAGTTTTCTTAGCCGCCACCAACGTGTAAAATTGCTGTTACAGCATTCAAAAAGCGTTCAATCCCTTCCCTAAAAACATACATACCAACCTGCCACAATTTGTTTTGCGACTTGCAGCAAGGCGACCACACCGGATCCGTTGTCGACAGCACCGTATGTATTACGCACCGTATCATAGTGTGGCTCCCATCAGAAACAAACGGTCATCTGGTGAACCATCAAGGGTGCCAGGAATCATGCCGACAATATTGCGTCCGCAAGCAAACTGCAATGATTGACAGATCCATACATATATTTAGCGGAAGGTTAAAAAATTAAAAGATTACAAGTAACCAAGTGAGTCAAAAATGTAACACGGAATTCCTAACGTGATAGTGCACGTGGTAAAGAGGGAGCTTGAATTACATTTCAATGGAAGCAATATAGTTGCGCAATATTTTACGAGAAATAAAATTGGCACTTCACTTCTAACAAGAACAGAATCACTTTTATGCTAAGCAATGTTTTTTTTTCTATTTTCGAGAAAAAGTTATACTTATCATATGTATAGCCTAAGTTGTTCAAAATGTGGATCGCGTATCGAAATTTCATACGCGGACAGCGCTATCTACCCATCGACCAACCCAATCCTGGTTTTGAAAATGACGTTTGGGTCTGCAGCGAACTCAACTCTATTTAGGTCTAATACGTGTCATTTTGCAAGCAGAATTGTAAAAAAAGATGCTAAAATAACGTTCCATGGTGAATTGACTAAATGATGATGATGATGACTTAAAAACTTATATAGCGCATGCTTCATGACAGAATGATCGCATGCGCTTAACATGGATTAAAATACCAATAAAATTTATCAGTTCATATAAGCTAAGAATATGTTCATTAAATAGATTTGTAAGTTAACTTAAGATTAATTACTGATAATATAAGAAATAGTAATAAAAGTAATAATCATGGTGATAACGATGACGATGATGATGATGATAATAATAATGAAATAATGATAATAATAATAAAATTATTATTATTATTATTATTATTATCTTTATTAATGTATAATTGTACTGTGTAACTATGTAAGATGGTCCTGAAGGATCCTATAAGAGGCAGAAAGGCGGAATCACTTTCATGCTAAGCAATGTTTTTTTCTATTTTTTCTTTATTTCTTACAATGATGACCATCTGTGCATGTTGCTTCCATTTTGATTATATTTTCGAGAAAAAGTTATACTTATCATATGTATAGCCTAAGTTGTTCAAAATGTGGATCGCGTATCGAAATTTCATACGTGGACAGCGCTATCTACCCATCGACCAACCCAATCCTGGTTTTGAAAATGACGTTTGGGTCTGTGGCGAACTCAACTCTATTTGGGTCTAATACGTGACATTTTGCAAGCAGAATTGTGAAAAGAAAGATGCTAAAATAACGTTCCATGGTGAATTGACGAAATACTGATAATATAAGAAATAGTAATAAAAGTAATAATCATGGTGATAACGATGACGATGATGATGATGATAATAATGAAAATAATGATAATATTAATAAAATTATTATTATTATCTTTATTAATGTATAATAGTACTGTGTAACTATGTAAGATGGTGCTGAAGGATCCTATAAGAGGCAGAAAGGCGGACCATTATCAATGCCCTGGATCGGTTACAGAAAGGACTACGCTTATATGGATAACAGGCTGCTACACTTAAGGATATTTGGTAGGAGCTGCAGAGAGTGTGCTACGCTTGGTTAAACAAGCATTAAAACAAGGAGGACAGCGTATACGCAGAGAAGGAGAATTTCGGAGTTTTAAGGATCAGGAGAGGTTTATTTCAGGAGGACTCCTCGTCGTCACTTCTCTATGTGGAGATATCCGAGACAATGATGCCTCGACAAACTAAAGTTGGTTACTGGTTGAGCAAAGGTCAAAAACCAGCCAATTAGTTTCTTATTCATGGACGATTTTAGACTTCTTTGGAAGAACTAGAGGAAGATTGCCTCTCTAGTCCAATCACGGCGTGTGTTTCCTATGTATATCATAAAAAGAATAGGAAGGCTGAAAGATGAAAAGCGGAAGGACAACTGGGAAGGTTTGATTGGGAAGAATAAAGGGGATCACGCGAGAGGACAGCGAATGTCAACTCCGAAATCGTTTACATTAGGTTTTAGTTTTTATTTGATTTAATTTCCTTACCTGCGGGTGATCAGGCTGGAATTTTTCAGACCAAGTCTTTAGGCCCAGGTCCTGAAAGGTTTTCTTGATAAAATCACGAGCTGTCTGTTTTCCTTGTGGATTAGTGACATGATGGCGATTCTCGTCGAAATGCCTGAGTAAGGACATCAATGGATTGCTGTGATCGCTTACATCAGCTTGACTGATTAATTGCTGCCAATATTCAACAGAAAACAAGGAAGATGGAGGCATGTAAGTTAGTTTATCCAAGTAATAAACTTTTACGCTGTTTAAAGTCTATTAGGTATTCGGTGCTATTTTTATTTTCTGAAACATCATGAAACACATTCTTGTTCTCAGAGTTTTGCATGTTCTGGCCATCCCAGGAAGTAATTGTCGACCGGACGAGGATATGCCTGGGAATTCTATTTACGTAGTAAGTTTCCGCTTGTAATGCATCTTCAGTGAAGTTTTGAAGTTTTGTCCTAGTTGTGTCGCGTGAGTTTAATGTTTACTGTTTAATGTTCCTTTAAAAACAAGCCGTGACAGTAAAGCAATGAGAAGCCAAAGCCAGAGGCTTATGCGGCGTAGGTCAGAGTACAGAAATTACAAGACGTGCCTGCTACTGAATTAATAATAATTATTATAATGATAGAGCGGTTTTCAATGGAGTGTCAAAAGTAATTAGATAATTACTTTGGTTTATGATTACTTAAATCAGTGATTGGTTCAAAGTTCTCGCGCCATTTTTTCAACCACTCAGAAGTAAAACCAAAACCAATCGTGGCTCGCGCGTGCACATTTTCCCGCGCTTTATGTCGGCTACGTGTAATTACTTCGAGTTTTGATTGGTTTACTGGATTGTCTCTGTCCTTTTTGATTGGCCAAAGTAATTACTTTGGTTTTGGTTTTACGACACTCAATTGAAACTCGCTCTAACAACATGACAAAGAAAATATTATTAGTTAACAATATTATTGTGGACATACTTAGCAAGAAAGAAACAACGTACATAATAAGAAAGGAAGGAAACTTGTGATATATATAAGTAAGCATAATACATACATAAAAGATAATTGAATGAGGGAAGAAAAACTAAAGTGACAAATACTAATCTTTGAGTTTACTTTTATAATTGGAAAGAGTGAGGGAAGTACGAAATTAAAGAGGAATACAGTGTTCCAAATGTGAGGACCTTGAACACGGATGGAGTAAAAGTATGTCAATATGCAAGTTATCTCTTTGACGAGTAGAATAGTGATCATAGTCGGCATTGAGATAAAAGAGAGAAGAAAGTGGGATATAGGGACAACCGTTTGCATTTTGCATATGCAGAAACATGAAGCAAGCGACCTGATACTTGTAAATGTGAAAAATATTAAGTAACCTGAAATTTAAAAAAGAGAGTAAGTGTGAGTACGTGGGGGTGAATAAGTAATGATTCTAAGGGACTTTTTTTTTGAAGGCAGAAGAGAGTTAGGAGATGTGATGAGTATTAGTGGAGGCCCAGATAACCGGGCAGTATTGGAGAAGTATTAGAGAATTATACAAGGTGCATAGAGTATTGGATAGAAGAAATTGCCTCAATTTTTATGATGATGCCAATAGATTTTGCGATTTTAGAGAAAACTACTTTTATGCGAGGTTTTCATAAGAGATGCATGGATGACGACCCCAAGAAACTTAGTATGTTTAGCTCTTTGTATGGCACATAGATGGTGAGATTATTAGAACTGATCTTCTTTCTCGAAAGATGAAATATAATAAATTTATTCTAAAAAGAACCGAGTCAATATGAAACGACTATGAATACTGTAGGGATTAAGATCTTCTCAGTTCAAAGAATGAAATAGCAAAATGAATCGCGTAGAAATCGTTCAAGTTGCGTTTGATTTGATAATAGGTTCGCTCATTTTTGTAAAGAATAGACTTGAACATCGCAGACCAAGGATATGCATAAACTGTCAGCCCACAAAATTTAAATCCATCAATATAAAATTCATTTAAGTTTAGACCTTTAATAATTATCCCTACACGTCTATAAACGTGATGCTGGCGAATAAATGAAGTTCACTTTGAAAACATACGTTATATTCGGCAGTTAAGCTCCTAGTAAGTTTTTTGATTCTTAAAAGATACCTTTTATTAGTAAAGGCTTTGTCAAAACGGTAGCATTGTTACATGCATTGATGCATGATGGTATCGTAGGTAGAAGTGCGGACGGTGAGCGAGGCGGAGTACGAATATTATATTACGTAACTTGTTAGTCCTAAGAATAAAGCGTTCGGTTGTATCAAACTGCTGAGTATCTCTATAAAAACGAACAGTAAAAATCCAGAACTTCGTTTCGACCGCGCTTCGGTCAATTATCAATAACAATTAACATACGGACAAATAATGAAGACAAAATATGTAAGAAAAGTATAACAATATACAACTACAAGGAAGAGAATGTTGAAAACAGTAGAAGACAGTAAAAGGCCTACAAAGTTTTTTTTTTCCAATTATTATTAATTATTTAAATCAAAACTTTCGCGCGAATTGAGTCAGATCGAATATTGAGACTTGGTCTCAGTTCTTTAATTATAAACATTTCATGAACGATACAGTCAAACTTGTTCTTGCTTTTTTTTAAGATGCTAAAATTTCCTGCTCAGATCCTTTGGGGATGCTTCTCGTAGAAATACGATTTGCAAGGAAATAATATCCTTTCGATGACGGGACTGTTAAATATCGTTGATCCAAAAGCAAATAGATACTGGGCCAAATGATTTTAGTACTTTGGAACTTACCTGATAGGGCAGCAGAAATAAGGACCACTACGTACAGACTGAAATAGCTCTTCATGATATAAATTCAACCGTCAATTCTCTTGATTGTAGGGAACTCGACTTGACGTCACGCAAATTTCCCAGAATAGATTTGCAATTTTAATTAATCGTTTTCCTGGAAACCGCGACCCCTCCACAGGCTCCAACTAAAGCTTGATAGTATACTAAAGCAA
>NC_090892.1:13201876-13204376 GCF_036669925.1 Montipora capricornis | reverse complement strand
AAAGCTAAGACCTAAGACCTCGAAAACTAAGACCTCGAAAACTAGGACCCCGTTCGAATTTCAAAATATAACGTAATTAACGTGTAAAACCTCCTTACCTTTGCCATAGCCACCTTTGGTCTTCCAGCTATGAACATTTTAGCCACTTTCCAAACGAGTAAGGGCCTGGGAATGAGGAGTACTCGAGGTGGCTATGGCATAAAGGTAAGGAGGTTTTGGTTTCCGAGGGGTTTGTCTAAAATCTGGAATCCGGATGCCGGAATAAGAAATCCGAAATCCGATATAAGAACTTGAACCAAAGTCAGTTGGCTAACACAAATTTGGGAAACGAAACGAAATGATACAGAAAGAATCCTAAACATTCATTAAAGCTAACCTTAGGCCTAATTAGGCCTAAACAAAACCGTTTACCACTGCTAGAATTAGGCCTAAGATTAGCTTTAACGAATGTTTAGGATTTAGGGTTAGGGTTAGGGTTTGGGTTAGGTATCAGGTTTGTCTTCATCAGCGTCAGAAAGGTGATTATTTTTAAATCAAGTTTTTGCCGGAAAATGAACAATCGGCTAACTCATGATCAATTGACCCAACTCAAATCCCCGGGCTTACGATTGTTTGTGTATTGTATTTGCATTATAACGTAGGGTTTACATTTAAATGTTATGGAAATACTTGGAACAAAAGGTCACTTATTGCTAAGGGAAATAATCAGTACAATGTAGCATAATTTACTGTATTTCTCTCATCGACAACAGTGACGAATTTGAAACGTTCTTCTTGTGGCATCCTGTTAAGGCAGGGGCGGATTCAGGATTTTTCTTTGAGGCCGGGGGGGGGGGGGGTATACCCTTAAAAATGACTTAACTGTCTGGTGTTTTTTTGCCAGAGTACTACTTATTTTAGAGGTTGCCCACCCCTTGCACCCTCCTCCTAGATCCTCCCCTGTACATGGCTGGTAGAATTTTTAATCCTTTCAATTGGTCCAAAATATTTAGCAGCATCTAAATTCTCCTTACAATATCAGAAACACAATTGCACATTAACTGATGAGAGGTTCATTAGATGGGGAGACAGCATGGTCCAGTTGTCATGGCGTTGGGTTTGCATGTGGCTGCTCTGAGTCAAATCTTGTTTGGATTTGTTTGCGGTTGTCCTGGATTCAACTCTACCACCTTTTGTAAATAGCCAACTGGTTGCCTCCATCCAGCTGGAGTTCTTAACAATGTTTCTGTTAAGTTTTTGAATTAATTCTTTCACGTTGAATAAAGTGGAGTGCCTGTAAACTAGCTATATAGCTTGATAGCTAACTAAACTTCCACTATAACATTTTTTGCATTACAAACAGTTTCTTACCTGAAGTGTTAAATTCACCTTACTAGCGGCTCGATTTATACTAGAGACGGATCGTCCGTCAAGACGAATCATCTGGCTAGCATAAATACGGGATGAACTAGTAGACGATCCATTCGTGTGTGTTATAGTTCGACCGGTAATTTCCGAGAAAGCGCGACGAAAGGCTTACTAGGTACCTGTCAAGTAAATATTGGCGGCAAATTTCAAAATGGCAAAAAGAACAGTTGACGAAAATGTCAGCTAGAAGAAAGGCAAAATATTTAAATTCTCAGTTACCGTCCATACATGTGCTTTTTTGGTCTTCTTTGCCATCTTGAGTTTACAGTTTACTGCAAAACCGCTTGGATAGCTCTTCTTTGACCCTTATTTATACACACAGACGTATGATCCGTCCAGACGAATTATCCACGGAAGTTCGTCTACAAAGAGGAACTATCCGGATATTTCGTCTGAACAGATGATGCGCATGTCTGCCCGTATTTATACACAGACGTATTATCGTGCGAGCCACCGTTGAAGTTGTTTGTTGTAAAAACTCATTATTAATGTTAGTAAATTTGCAAATGCAAACAACGAAGCCCTATTAACGGGTTATCAGGATACGGGATTATTTATTTATTTATTTATTTGTTTATTTATATTTTGAAGAAGACTTTATTCAAATCCCACAGTTTTGCTTGCTTCCTTAACTCCATTCATCCAAAAATTACAAGCTCAGCCTTAAATCACCCGAAAAACTTATTAAAAATAACAGTTCAACAACTTATCAGGGGGCCAGTTCTTCAAAAGCTGATTAACGCTAATCTCAAGTTAAAAATTGACAATGGAGTTTTATTCTCTACTCCCAAATGCTGTTCAAGGCTAATATTCGGTAAAATGTTACATTAGAAGAAAAATAAGCAAAGGAAACTTTCATCAAAACGTTGAAAACATGAAACAAAAGTTTACGCTAATCCTGGATTAAGTTAATCCGCTTTCGAACAACCGGGCCCTGTAGTCGAAGTCCGGTTCAGTAATCCTGGTTTACTTCCTTGCAAACTGTTTAAATCTGCCGTGGCGAAGACAAGAAGACAACACCTGTACTCCATTTCTCTTAATACTCAAAAATCTAAAATTTCGTAATTGCGTGTTCTATAGTCCAGTCCAAAGT
>NC_090892.1:13181876-13196876 GCF_036669925.1 Montipora capricornis | reverse complement strand
CAATTGGTCCAAAATATTTAGCAGCATCTAAATTCTCCTTACAATATCAGAAACACAATTGCACATTAACTGATGAGAGGTTCATTAGATGGGGAGACAGCATGGTCCAGTTGTCATGGCGTTGGGTTTGCATGTGGCTGCTCTGAGTCAAATCTTGTTTGGATTTGTTTGCGGTTGTCCTGGATTCAACTCTACCACCTTTTGTAAATAGCCAACTGGTTGCCTCCATCCAGCTGGAGTTCTTAACAATGTTTCTGTTAAGTTTTTGAATTAATTCTTTCACGTTGAATAAAGTGGAGTGCCTGTAAACTAGCTATATAGCTTGATAGCTAACTAAACTTCCACTATAACATTTTTTGCATTACAAACAGTTTCTTACCTGAAGTGTTAAATTCACCTTACTAGCGGCTCGATTTATACTAGAGACGGATCGTCCGTCAAGACGAATCATCTGGCTAGCATAAATACGGGATGAACTAGTAGACGATCCATTCGTGTGTGTTATAGTTCGACCGGTAATTTCCGAGAAAGCGCGACGAAAGGCTTACTAGGTACCTGTCAAGTAAATATTGGCGGCAAATTTCAAAATGGCAAAAAGAACAGTTGACGAAAATGTCAGCTAGAAGAAAGGCAAAATATTTAAATTCTCAGTTACCGTCCATACATGTGCTTTTTTGGTCTTCTTTGCCATCTTGAGTTTACAGTTTACTGCAAAACCGCTTGGATAGCTCTTCTTTGACCCTTATTTATACACACAGACGTATGATCCGTCCAGACGAATTATCCACGGAAGTTCGTCTACAAAGAGGAACTATCCGGATATTTCGTCTGAACAGATGATGCGCATGTCTGCCCGTATTTATACACAGACGTATTATCGTGCGAGCCACCGTTCTCTGCCCAAGTTCGTCCCAGACGGATGATCCGTCTCTGGTATAAATCCAGTCACCGTTTGCATAAAAAACCACGTGATTGCGAGTGCAATTCAGTTAGGATGAATCATTAGTGAAAGACTGCACAATGCTGGAGGGCGAACTTTGAAATTAAAATTTGCGAGTTGACCGTGCATTTTCAGTGAGCAAATGGAAATTGCCGAGAGAAAATAGAAATGCCTGCCCCAAATAGGCCAACGGAGAAAACAAATACAGACACTCTTCGGCCACCCTAGAAAACAGATAATTTAACACTCAGGTTCTCGTTATTAGTGCCAAAGCAAATGTCATTGGTTCGCGGGATATCAATTGTCAGTCATCATTGCTACGATTGTTCCTGTCGGGAAACATTTTTTCATTAAACGTGGCGTTCTGGAATACAATTGTTTGTTTTTTGAAAATGGCATTACGCTAGAGGCGTCATTACAAACATCCGTGTTTTTCGCGCTCTGATGAATTTACATGATCATGAAGTCACGTATTCCAGATGGAACTGACTCGCGCTTTATCAAAATCCACTAGCCCCGGCCTTATGACAATCTATCTAATTCTGTCTATTTTGCTGTAGATTGGTTTTAGAAAGTGCCTCCTTCAATCTTTACCATCGCGTTTAATTCAGGAAAATGAAGTGGTCGTCATTTCAATTAAAGGTCATTTAAAGTTTTCGATGAAGTGATGCTGCATCACAATTTGTCTTGATTATTATTTACATTCTGATCGTCTCCTCCACTTCTTTTTTTAGAAGGAAGGGAACTCAAAGTTTTTAAATCTATTGGACTTAGTGGACTACGGACGGTTCTTTCAGTACCACCTTGACAGCTCGGCGCACCCATATTTCGTAAGAAAAAGCGTTTGAAACTTTGGCGAAACTCCTTACTTACCAAAGAATAAATGAAAAAGTTTGCCGATGAGTTGGCAACGACACATAACACGCAGGTGTTGTAATATACCCATAAATATTTGTGCGCGTAGATTTCTTCCCAATACAAGACTGCGAGGCGGAAAACATTGAGTGGCAACATCGTCACAGCAAAAACTACAACGACTGGAATTAAGAGCTTTTTGGCTTTGATGTTTTGTCGCTCGCGAACCCTTTTTCGAATCTTTTGCTCGCCACCGTCGCTACATTCTTTTCTGATTAACTTGTTGAACTTGCTACTGACGCGGAGCTTCTGTGAAATGCTACAGAACGTAGCCGCAATGATACCAAGCGGAAGAACGTACCAGAATATGGTTAAGCCGATCGTGTAAGACTGTTTCATTTTGTACCCTTCCTCGTTGTTTGGCCACTTTGGGAAACAATCGACCTCGTCGTAAGCGGGTTTGTGATCAGTGAACTCCATAACAAGATACAACGGCAAAGATATGACCAAAAACGACAACAACCAAACACAGGCTACCATCCAGCGCGCAGACTTAAATACAGTGGACCCACGCTTCGGAAGGGCTCCCCGCACTATGGCTCTATAGCGATCAAAAGCTATCAAGGTGATTGACCACACGGAAACGCCGAGGAAGACATCGCACAGGGGCAATACATACAGACAGGTAAACTTCCCTAGAGGCCAGTGATCCGGGGCTTGCTCGTTGATTACTGCTAACGGGAAAGCTAGAAGAAGAACTCCGATGTCTGCCACAGCCAGGTTTCTTATGAAGTAGTTGGTAATTGTGCGCATGTGAACTTGAGAGCTGATCACGAAGCACACAATGATGTTGCCTGCTACGCCAACAAAAGCCAGGAAGACTTGAAAGGTCAAGCGAAAGATTTCGAACCATAGGGTTTCTTTGTAGTGGGCAATTTCAAGCCCTTCGTCTGGAATACCATTGCTGGTCAAATTAGAAGTGCTCCCATCTGCTAGATTCATTTCAGTCCAGTGTTCTTTACGGATGTTCTTCTGATTGTCACAAGTTTTATAACAAGAGCAAATGCAATCTGATTTACCGCGGTTGAGTTAGTTTGCCGACGGTTTAAGTTCATCGGAAATCTAGTCAATAGATTACTATTTGTGAAGATGACTGTGTTAAAAGCCAACTCTTCATCAAACTGCGCAGCGTGTTTAAGTGCCTTTTATACCCTAACTGCAAATCGAGTAAGTGTTTTAACACTCCAGGTACCATAATTCTAATATAGATATCATGCTGATGAATAAATTTTCAAGCACTTGGAAAACACATCGTGCGATTATTGCCTTTTATGCTTGCGGGTTTCACCTCCCGTCAGGTTATTATTTAAGAATTTTTATTCCTATTCGCTGATATTTTAATTATGTCAAAGGAGGCGGGGGAGATCACTTCATGGAATCTCCATCACGATACTTTTGAAAATATTAAAGCCACGTGCTTCATAAATTAACTTCAGTCATTTTACCATGCACTTTGCCGGCAAAATTAACAGTATTAAATAAATTTTCGGGCACAGTCCAAAATCCATTTATGAAAATACTTTCATGCAATACTTTCAAACCCCAGGTTAATAACAGACATTGAAAGCAAGACGATTTATTTTTGTATGAACTGATTAGAAATTATACGAGCTGAGTTTGAGGAAATGTGATCTAAAGCCAACAAACGTGATCTATTTTCTGGGAAGTATAAATGTGATAATCGAGCCGGAAACGAAAGAGGCCGATAGACATTGTTATTCTAATTTTCCCTGTATTAAATAATGGTTTATCGTCTTGTCAAAACATTAGAACTGTAATCCTATCAATAATTCCATTCATGGTAAAGGCTTCACTTTTTCAAAATTAATCATACAAGGTCTCTTTATTCAGCTTGCGTCGGCTTTAGAAAATTGTGTTTCTGTTGTTTGGCCACGGTGTGTTTTAACAACGTTCCTCTAGGGCGCTAATAAATTGCTGTTTGTTTTGACTTGTGTGCTCTTAGCAAAATTTCGCTTTATGCTCTCATTGCTGGCCTTTTTTTTTTTATTTAATTACTAGACGCGACAGCAAATGTTTTTTGCACGCATGTTACGATCCTAAATCGTAGGAATTTTTAAGTTTGTACTCACAAAATCCAATTGAAATTGGAACAAATTGAGTTATTGAACTTGAAAAGATATGAAAAATTATTACGTCTCTGTGTAATCCGTTTTTCTACATGAAACAATCTTCTGCACCGAAATACGTGCTTCTTTTAGTATGATAACAGCGTAGGTAAATGGTTAACACAGAGGTTTTATTTTATGTTCCGGTGTTTATGATTAACCAAGTGTGCAAAGGAACTACCGAAAGTATTCACCGTTGGCGGATAACTGGAGATGTTGAAAGAGAAAGTTGGACAACTAGCTATAGCTATAGAAAACTTCAATTTCAAATAGCAAATTATGTAGACATTCGTTAATAAACAGAGCACGCACATCTTGTTTTATCACATAAGCAATTTGCTAAAAGCGGAATTACGGTCTGAAAACGTGATTAGTGGCGCGGAGAGGTGTTCGCACGAACCTCCATTTATAAATCGAGATGGCATAGAGAACGATAAACGAGATCGACACGATGCGAACCAGTGGTTTTTCAATTTACACGAGCTTATTTTTTATGTTTGCCCCTCTATGGTTAAGATCTACCATTATCAGCGAAGAACTGACCAAATCTCAACTGAGTTAGTTGTCGTTGTAAGCAGCACAAAAGCCACGTTAGATTTTCTCTCTTTCTTTGAACGCCGTTCCTCCTAATTCAGTGGGTGGGTGGTAGTTTGACTAGCTGTTTAAAGTTCAATAAGTTTAATAAGTCGGACCAATTATGAAAAAGTTTTAAATAAAGAGAACGTGGAATTTCGACCGTACACGTAGCATATTTGCAGTGAAATAAATGAGCACAACGTCAAAACGCACTAGCAGAAAATAAACGCTATGGTTTTGGTTTCGCCCGGCCGCGCCGTAAAGTTAGAAGTTTCAGAAACGATCCAAGTTATTTTAAATTCGGACAGTTAGCAAAAATTTTATAAAAACTAGATCTGTTGGCAATATTGGATTTATATGATATGTAATTAATATGAAAAGAGAATCCAAGAGATAGCAACGGCGAATATCATGTGAGACATTAATAAAAAGACTTGTAAAGAACACTTATTTGTACTTTACATATGCATAATACAGACATAGCTACATTATGCTTAATTAAGAAAGAAGATAAGACAGCACCAGAGGAAGGAATGAGCTATTCATCTGCTATTCTTGGTTTAAATTTCAAAAGCATTAACTTTTTAAATTTTCTTTTGAAGGCAAAAGGAATGTACTGAAATGCCGGGATTGTTTTCGGGCCCAGTGGACCTTTCAATAGAAAGTGGCCGTTTTTATACTAGAGACGCATAATCCGTCCAGACGAATTATGCGTCTCTCGTGTTATCCGTCTAGTGTAAAGACGGGACGAACTATATGAGACGCATAATTCGTCTTGGACGAATCCAGTTTAGTGCTTCTTCGAAGACGCACTAAAATAGATTCTTCGTCCGGACGCATAATGCGTCTTGTGGCCGTCTTTATACTAGACAAATTTAACAGACGCAGAAAAAATGTTTGCCCAAGTTCGTCCAAGACGAATTATGCGTCTCTAGTATAACAACGGCCAGTGAGAGCTAAGAGCAACCAAAATCAAATGTCTTGTGGCTTTTTAGAAGATCAGTTGTCTTTAACTTTCCAGGCTAAAGATGACTGAACAAGGTACGAGTTTGTGAGTCGCCACCGGACTAAATGCCTACATCTCACTTATCAATTGTTATATTGTTTAAGTAGGAGCATCACGGGGCTATATATAGTTAACTTTGTTATCCCCCGTTGCAGGAAATTGCCACCAGAAAACCCACACTACTACAACGGAAATCAAAGTAACTTTTCTTACATCACTGTCGTGCCACGTGGCTTTCTTCCTGTCTCGGATACTAATATTTTGAGCTCTCTATTCAAGATATTGAGACTTAAAAAGACCCGCGGATAAAACCGTGATTGGAAATAGTTCCAAATCTCTCAGCTAAAGTCGAACATCATTTACAGGAAAGAGATGTAGAAGAAAAACAAAACTCGTTTTCAATCGATGTAAACATGACGACTGAATTCAATTTAGTTCCTCTACCGTTCAAAGTTTGTGAAGACTTCGTCTATTTGCTCAAATTGTGGTTATAACTGCTTTTGTGAGCATTACCGTTTTAAAACTGAGAGAAGTTTCAAACAAACGATTAAGATTCACAAACAAAAGGAGTCTCCTCGGAGAGGAAAGTTGCAAAGTTTTCCAAACAGTGCTAGTAATAACAATAATTTATTGACTTATATCGTAGTTTCTATATAAATGTTCAACTGCGCCTTTGATGTAAAGACTTAAGACCACGAGACTTGAAATTTACAATCTTAAATTCTTTAGATACATTATGAAATAAGATTTTAAATTTACTATTCACAAATCCCTAATTATATGCCTTATTAAATAAAAAAGTTTTAAGTCCACGCACGCGGTGTGCGCAATTCCCTGGTAATTGACCGAATGTGTATCCTACAGTGAGCTTGTCAACTTCACCCACCTTTTCTGACAAAAATGATAAAGAAACGGGTTGTATTCAAGGTTTTCTTCCGTTTTACAGCATGGCCGCAGCATGAGATCTAGAAGAGTTGGTGTTTCGACACTCGCAAATCTTAAAGAAACAAATGTTTTTCAGTCCAGGCACTATGTTTTAAATTAAAGATTCTGACAGCCTCGAGTGGTTATTTATCACATAAAAGGAAGGCAGAACTGCACGTTTTCAAGAACTCCACAGCCTGCAATCGTTGATATAATACAACCACGAGACTACACACTGCAGGGCAGAATCCTAACCCTAACCCTAATCATGTTGGATATCGGACCTGTAAAAGTTCTCCTGCTGTTTTTTCTAAGGAGAGCTTAATGAAGCAACTGCATCGTCAAGGGAAGCAAAAAACGACTCGATTCGCGACAGACAGCTGTGGTCTTTGCACGTATAGTACTAAAAGTTCTTTAATAATTTTTACTCTGGGATACACTTCTTTACCGTTATCTTTTAAAGAACGACGTGGCATGACAAAATTTGATGAGGTGGAGAGAGTGAACACACAACAATACATTTTTCATCTTTATCGCTTACTGCAGTCCCCGCTTTTTGTAGAAAGGATATTATTATCACTTTGTCGGGCATTGTGGTGCATTTTGCGGCTAACGTGGAGAATTTGGCAGTCGAATTTAGCCCACTGAAATAAGCCAATGAAAAGTATGAAATTGTGCAATTGTACAATTAATTTCAACACTTACAAATAAGCTTTATGGAACTTTCCTTCCATCTCTTACAGTTTTTGAAAACTCAAATGGCAAGATTTTGTAATTTCTATCCAGCTTCGCTTGATGGTGTATTTTCATTAAGGGAAAATAAAAGCCATTCAACTTGTAAACACTCGCGTGATTGTTCAGGCTGTTTTAATTGTTGTCTTCTTAAAAGTTCTTATTTTCTCAATGCCCTCTTAAGTGATAATAATAGTAATACAGTTTATGCTCTTGGGCATAAATATGTTTTGGGCCCTTCTCAGAGGTCGTTTTAACTCGCGCCTAACGGCTCGGGCTAAATTAAATAAGTCCGAGTCGGGGCCCGAGAGTGTGAGTCCGCGAACGTAACTCCTTATAAATAGAGGATATTACATGGCCGCGCGGGGATACGAACTTTATCTTCGAGTGCACTATAGAAACTGATGTAATGTTCTCTTATATTGTATAGATTACAGATGAAATGTCCAGATTAAAAACAACTTGTTTTTCATTTTCGAAATGGCGAAAAAGTGGTACACGTATGTTGTGTAACATGATATTAGAAATCAAAGCTATGAAAATGTCAATTTGAGTCAAATGTTATGTAGAAGAGAAAAATTACATTGCATCACAAAAGCATCTTATCGAGGAAGAGGAAGCTCGCTATATATCCGACACCTGCATCCTCACATGTGAAAGATAAAAAGAATATCTTTACTGAGCGCGGTGAAGATATGATTTTTTCAGAAAAAGGAAAGTACCAGTATTTCTTCAATATCTATGTAATAAACCGAATACATCCCAGGGTGGTTCAGTGAAACACATTTCACACGCGAAACGATCGCGAGTTGGAATAATCGGAAAACTATTGACAATAACAAAGGATAATTAATATTTTCCTTAGTTCTTGGCGGCGACTTTGTCCTAGCTAAAGGTCCCCATTTTCTTTAAAACCGCGTTATTAACAGTTTTAATGGAGGATGTGAGCACATGGCGATGGGTTTTTAATTGTATATGCGCCAGAATCTTTCTAAATGCTGAGCAATTAAGATGACGAACACGTCACGTTGGAATCATTTCCAAGACAAACTGACAATAATGCGAATTCATGTTTTTCCGTTTGTAGTTCACGTAAACTTCAAAAATACGCATTAGCGAGTGAAAGGACCTCATCGACAACGCCTGCGAAAATATCACTTACGCTACTCCAAGGTCCGAGTCTAACGCTTTCCCTCAAGTGAGTGAATTAAACTCAAATCACACAAGTTCGGGCAATGGGAAGAAAGGCATTTGTCCCTGGCATTAACTATTTGAGTTACTGTAGCTTCCCTTCCGCCTCGTTCATGTTGTACAATAATGCAATAAGTGGCCTACACTCAGAGGAATGTTTGTTTACATTCTTTGCCATATACTGAATATTGAAAGTGCATTAGATAGTGAGCTATCTCTGAAAATTTGAGCGCAATTTACCAGATAATCTTAGAGTAATGACGCTTTGAAGATTCGAAATTTTACGAAGAATGTACGGGCTCGTGTAAAAGCGCTTTTTCCATCCATGAATTTATCAGTTTTTGATGGCAAATAAATTGCTTGTTATCAAAGCCAAAAGGCTTAAAATTGGAAATCTAACTAATTTTAACACGTGCTTTGGCCATCTCCCTTTTTTTTTTTCGTTTGCCGTCGAATGCGTTTCCTGATATTGGGTCGGTCGGTCGGATTGAAAAAAAAAACCTAAAAAAAATCATGAGCATTCTCGGAATTGGAGACCTGGTACCCCAGCATCATCGTAGTAGCCAAAACGCGGGGCCGGGGCCGGGGTCGGGGTCGGGGTGCTTTTTCTTTTCCCCATTTTTTTTTGGTTTCAATTTTTATCGTTATTCTCCTGTTGGTTTTTGCGATAACCTGACTTAGTCTTTTCGAAAATCGGAGTTTGTTTTTGGAAGTTAAGATCATTTCCGGAAATGCTGAAATTGGAGTTTATGAAATATACGCCAACTGCCCAAAACACTGAAGACTCGCTGTTTACTTCTCGAGAAAAATGAAAAAAATGTGATCGTCACGCAGTCACGCAAAGTTTAAATTTCCTCGTTGCTCGTGTTGCTGTCATGTTGTTGTCTGTATTTACTAGAAACGGTTTGTAGTAAAGCCAGAGTCGCACGGGAACTTGCTAGTCAATTCTATTCGGACGTCACGGGATCGAATCCAATATCACTATAAAAAACAGAACAACATTGAAAACAATTTTGCGAAAACAAGCAAATGATAACGTTGTGTGACGACTATCGTGGAACTGTGGCTATGTTCTGTTTCGTTTTAATTGTATTGCGGAGGTTTTTACGAAGTAAACATTAAAATGTGCTTTTAAAATGTGGAGCTCAGCGGATCTTCAGTGTCTCAAGGAGTTAGTGTATATTCCCCACAAAAATTCCAATTTCAGTCTGAAATTCTCTTAATCTCGAAAAACAAAGATGTCTCTTTCGTAGATTCCGTATAAATGAAAGAAAGATGCCAAACATTCGAATATAACATTACAGGAGAATAACGAAGAAGCTTGTAGTATGCATGCTGCTAGATGAATTTAGATTCGGTTATATCTTGTCGCTGTTGAATATTTTGCATGTGCAGAGCGTCTGTTGTTCAAACCTAGGCCTGTTGTTAAGCGACATTCTTGTTCAGGTCAGTGTCTTAACTAGTTAATGCTCCCTATCGCTTTTGTGCTGAAAACCGTCCAATCGTCGATCATGTTTACTTAAAGGGGAAATTAAGGCTCATGCCTTGGACTCGTCGAAAGTAAATAACTACCGGCAGTTGATCTTTTTTTCTCTTTAAGTAAGTGCTCTTATTCAATAATGCCCTTCCACAGTAATTAAAATAAAATCTATCAAACTTGTTTTTTCCAAAACCGTTCCATCAAGCTAGACACCGAACTACCGATATCTTTTTTTCAGTATATGCTAAAACAGTTCAAGTGATAGCGTTAAAGCGCGCTTACCATGCGAGCAGTTGGTGTCTCCTACGCTTCCCGAGAGAGAAAGCACTGATATTAACAACAGTTAGTTTCTCTGAGTGAGTCGCGGTCCACCGCCAAGGACAAATAAATTAAATTGAACCGGTAAAACGAGTTAGTAAACTTGTTTTGGCCCTTGCTCGTGTGTTCAGCTACGTAACTGCTGTGTTTGGGCGAGCCTGCTGTGTGGTGTTTCCTATTCTCCCGCGAATAAGAAGAAGTGATGTCAAATGGAGTGTGACATATTCGCCCATACTTGATAGAAAATCAAACAGTTGCTCAAAGTGATTTTTCTATTGGGAAGCGTAGGAGAAACCAACTGCTCGTAGGGTAAGGCGCGCTCTAATTGGCTCTCGAACTCCAAACTTCCCCGAGCGACTCGCACGGGATTTGCGCCCGCGAAAATATTGGCCGTTTTCATACTAGAGACGCATATTAATTCGTCTGGGACGAACTTGGGAAAACATATTTTCTGCGCCCTATTTGAGATTCTTTGTGATAGAAGAATAGGATTACGGTCAATTCTTACAATTATTCAATATAGCGGCGCCCGAAAAATTTAAATGTGAAAAGGAGCAATTTTTTCTGATACCATGAAAACGTTGTGAAAAAAAAAATCGAACTAAATTGATTGTGAACATTACTTCCTCTGCTTTTATGTACATTTAAAAGTAAGAATGGGATTTTCTTTTAAGTTATTTAATTCTTGTCACCTACCCGACTTTACTTGGTTGTAATGATAATGAAACAGATCCAGCAAGAATCTTTCGTCCACATCCCGCCCAATAACAGCGAGAAAATGCAAGGGGTCATGGTTATGTGGGCCAATGAAGGAATTACGATGCGCGGTATATGAAGATTAGAGCGTGCACCATTTTTCATTTCGCTTCTCGTATCCTCAAACTGAAATATAGATAGTTTTACTGCCACGCAACAAAGAAAGAATTCGAAAACGGGGTTCAATGAAAAAAGGCCAGGAACTTGGATTGTTGTAGGAAACAAACCTTTTAACCGCCACTCCAATTCTCAGGTCTGTACGATACATCGTGTCTGAGGTATTTGTCGAAGCGTTTTACACAACTTTGTAGATTTTGTAGGGAGACGCCTCCTACCGAGGCACAATATTTGTGCCTAATTCCCTCCTAATCCCCGCATAGTCCCGGGGCTGGGGGGGAGGGATTTATATTTCCTGGTGCATAAAACAGACAAAAGTTCACTGGGTCGAGTGAAATAATATTTTGACTTGCAACAGTTGTTACGCTATATGAAACCTTGTTTTGCAAAACAATAATTACCTCTGTTCCATTGGTAACTAGCGGAAGAAACTTTTTGGATGGCGAGAATGAGCCCTCTGTCTCTGAGAAAGTGTTCTGGTTAATGAAAAAAGACCAAGTTCCCAACACCGAGAGAAAAAAACGGCTGGTCAAACGCGAAGCACTTTTCACGGATCAGTCGTTGCAGATCATTATTTTAACGTTTGAAAAGTAACCCAAGACCCTCAATTTGTCTAACTCTAGGCCTAGTGTTAGCCAAATTGAGAGGCAGTTTGGGTCACTTTTCAAAAGATAAAACATGTTCAATGACCTGCAAAGCGAGTGACCCGAGAACGTGACCTGTGTTAATTAGATCCAGCGAGAAAAAATATTTCAGTGACCAAAAAGAGGGTAACAAAAGTGGATTCGTGATATAAAAACCATGTTTCGCAATTACCGCGGCACACAGGCACCTAGGTTCGAGCTTCAGAGGCTTCTTCAGATCAGCAAGGAAACAACAGCTGGACAATTTTTGATGGCAATTTCGGACAAATTTCGGATAGCGTAATGTTCATAGCGTAACTATTGTTGCAAGTCGAAATATTTTTTCACACGACCCAGTGAACTTGATCAGTTTTATTAATCGGAACACATTTCGCAGACTGGCGACTCATCCTTGCCATCTTTAAAGTTTGTTTCGCTATTTACCAATGAGACTAACGAAATTGGTATTTTGCAAAACAGGGTTAGGGTTAGGCGTGTACTAGTACTGCCCAGTGTGGGAAAGTCAAATTATCGTTTGTTTAACTTATACTGTGTTCACACTAGGCCAAAACATGATTAGTCTGATCACAAATAGAAAGATGTTTCGTTATGAAAAGTGTTCACATCAGACAGTGCATTGCGTGAATCATGGTTCAAACATGGTTATTCTGAGCATGATTGAAGCAACCACGAGAGTTAGTGTGTCAATCATGATCAGACTAAACACGTTCAAAATGGCGGATGGATGCGGAGAGGAGGCGAGTGCCCAAATAAACCAAAATTGTGGCTATTATGAGCCCATATATCCAGTTGCAAAAATAATAATAACCGCAACCAGGGTTTCTGAGCCCGCGAAACTGAGCACCCCCAGCAAATCATTGTTTTCAAGAAAACCGCTGGTCAGCAACCTGGTTCTGGTCATTGTGTCTAAGGTCTTCCTGCAATATGGACTGATGAAGAAATACAACGGTAATTATCGGCGATTGGTGAGCTTGTGGAAAACCCTAATATCTTGTACCGGAAGAAAGCGCAAATGCCGTCTCCTCGTTTAACGCTGCATAGCCCTCCTCCTCCGAAAGGCTTGAAATTGAAACTACACCAAAGAATGAATGAAACTGTTACAGGAATTTCCAGCTCCATTCTACAGCTGAAGTGTAAAATAATTATGTGAATACCATGAAACAGCAAAAATTATACAACCATGCATTAAACGTGTTTGAAACCGACATCTGAGCCCGGTTGTTCGAAAGAAAATTAACTTAATCCAGGATTAGAGTAAACTTTTGTTTCATGTTTTCACCTTTTTGTTGAAAATTTCTTTTTCTTATTTTTGTTTTTCAGGATTGACTTCCTCTATTGTAAAATTCTGCCGAATACCAACTTTAAACAGCTTTTGGGAGTAGAGATATTATAAACTCCTTGCTTAATTTTTAATCTGGGAGTAGCGTTAGTTGGCATCGGGCCCTGATATGAACAATGTAATAATAAATGTTTAGGCGAAACATGTTTCCACTCTAATACTGTTTCGGCTAAAATATAAACACAGCTTTAGCCCTGTCTACAATTTGTGAATGATCTTTACATTTCTTTTTTTGTTTATTTCGTTTCGTTTCGTTTCGTTTCGCAAAATACCGTAAGCCTGATAAACCAAACATATTATTGACCGACTAGCTAGAAATGAACCACGAAGATAGCTTCGATCCTTGTTAATATATAGTGCAACGGTTTGCACTTCGAATTTCTCACGAATTCACTTCTTAACAGGTTTCTCTTCATTGTAGATTCTGTATTGGTATTTTGACTTCTTTGCTTTCTTGAGGAGACTGAATCACTGTTAAAGTTCTGCATGCGACGGTGGCCACCAGATATTGTCTGCACCTCCCCAAACTTGAAAAACATTGGGCTAACTTTTTTTCAAGTTCCGATTAACCGCGCGAGCATGCGCAGCCCGTGACAGTGTCCCTTTAAAGATACAGGATCACTTACTTATTACGTATTAAGGTGGCCAAACGCAGTTTCCACGCGGTCAGCGGAGTTGTTTAAAAGCCTGCGCGGCTTTTAAAAGCCAAAACAAACATAGCGGCGATTGCGACAAAACTTTAACGGAAGGTAACAATAAAAGGGGAAAAACCGCAAATTCACTGATTGCATGTTGTTTGTATCCCAGGAACCCAGCTAAATCCTGTGCATGCGCAGTGGGTCCAAAAATTGAGAGTGCTTTCGCACTGACAAATATGCCGATTTCAAACGACTCAGTCGTTAGAAGTTCAGGACATTTGGAAAACAACATGAATGATCCATCACCAAAATGTGAATTTTAACAAAGGGAAGTTTAAATAACTTAAAACATGGCGATGAAAACGATGCACGGCGAATTACGAAAACTGTCTCTGTCAAAATTTTATTAGAACAGTGTTGACAGAAGGGATTTTATGTGAGTTCGTAGTGGGAAAGTTAAGAAAAAAATCTAACGACTGGATTTTTTTTTAAAATAAACAAAAACCATTTTTTAAACCTCTTTTTAACCAACCCTGTTCCCATAGCAACAGCACAAACCTGAGCCAAAATGCGACAATAAACCCTTCTGACTCTTGCGAAAACGGGCTCCTAGAACCTCTAGTGTTTAGCCTGACCGCTTTTTTAAGAATCTTTTTGGGAATATAACATTTACCTTTTTGAAACTTACATTGTATGATAAAGATTAATAATTTAATTTCAAACTGCCTTGTCAAACGAATACGAGTTGCGGGATCAAAATGTAACGAAAACCCTACCCCAGTTGAAAAAGGTTTGTCAAGGTTTGCCACGTGACCAGCTGCAGCCAGGGTTTCTTTTCTCAACGACAGGGGAGGCAGAGAAGAGAGACCCTGGGAACGAGGTTGGTTTCTTCGTCGTCGCCCGCAGCTATTACGTAACAACAGAGGTGACTGACAAAGAAAAAGCTAACAAAGACACAGGTTTTCGCAGCTGACATATTCATGTAAGGTCGGCTTTAAGTGTTTGATCAACAGTGTCTCCTTTATTTTACAGTGAGTGTCGGATCGCTCTTTCGCTAGTTGAATATGTACGTATGATAGGCATTAATCTATATTTATTACATGCATAATGTATATTTATTTTTTAATGTATATTTAAATTCAGATTTTGTATTAACAGCCACTTCTGAAGATGTATGCAGAAGCATACCAAACGGTCAAGTAAAAGATAATTTCAAAGAATGCGTTTATGTCTCATGTTTGTCACTGCTGTTTGTGAATTATTCTTGATAAAGGTCATTACTGATTTATTATTATAAT
>NC_090892.1:13164376-13174376 GCF_036669925.1 Montipora capricornis | reverse complement strand
TTGACCCATATTTATACACACAGACGAATGATCCGTCCAGACGAATTATCCACGGAAGTTCGTCTACAAAGAGGAACTATCCGGATATTTCGTCTGAACAGATGATGCGCATGTCTGCCCGTATTTATACACAGACGTATTATCGTGCGAGCCACCGTTCTCTGCCCAAGTTCGTCCCAGACGGATGATCCGTCTCTGGTATAAATCCAGTCACCGTTTTCATAAAAAACCACGTGATTGCGAGTGCAATTCAGTTACGATGAATCATTAGTGAAAGACTGCACAATGCTGGAGGGCGAACTTTGAAATTAAAATTTGCGAGTTGACCGTGCATTTTCAGTGAGCAAATGGAAATTGCCGAGAGAAAATGGAAATGCCCGCCACAAATAGGCCAACGGAGAAAACAAATACAGACACTCTTCGGCCACCCTAGGAAACAGATAATTTAACACTCAGGTTCTCCTTATTAGTGCCAAAGCAAATGTCATTGGTTCGCGGGATATCAATTGTCAGTCATCATTGCTACGATTGTTCCTGTAGGGAAACATTTTTTCATTAAACGTGGCGTTCTGGAATACAATTGTTTGTTTTTTGAAAATGGCATTACGCTAGAGGCGTCATTACAAACATCTGTGTTTTTCGCGCTCTGATGAACTTACATGATCATGAAGTCACGTATTCCAGATGGAAATGACTCGCGCTTTATCGAAATCCACTAGCCCCGGCCTTATGACAATCTATCTAATTCTGTCTATTTTGCTGTAGATTGGTTTTAGAAAGTGCCTCCTTCAATCTTTACCATCGTGTTTAATTCAGGAAAATGAAGTGGTCGTCATTTCAATTAAAGGTCATTTAAAGTTCTCGATGAAGTGATGCTGCATCACAATTTGTTTTGATTATTATTTACATTCTGATCGTCTCCTCCACTTCTTTTTTTAGAAGGAAGGGAACTCAAAGTCTTTAAATCCATTGGACTTAGTGGACTACGGACGGTTCTTTCAGTACCACCTTGAGAACTCGGCGCACCCATATTTCGTGAAAAAAAGCGTTTGAAACTTTGGCGAAACTCCTCACTTACCAAAGAATAAATGAAAAAGTTTGCCGATGAGTTGGCAACGACACATAACACGCAGGTGTTGTAATATACCCAGATATATTTGTGCTCGTAGATTTCTTCCCAATACAAGACTGTGAGGCGGAAAACATTGACTGGCAACATCGTCACAGCAAAAACTACAACGACTGGAATCAAGAGCTTTTTGGCTTTGGTGTTTTGTCGCTCGCGAACCCTTTTTTGAAACTTTT
Source organism: Montipora capricornis (assembly GCF_036669925.1). Classification (NCBI taxonomy): domain Eukaryota; kingdom Metazoa; phylum Cnidaria; class Anthozoa; order Scleractinia; family Acroporidae; genus Montipora; species Montipora capricornis. The sequence continues at coordinate 13,173,071 of NC_090892.1, read as the reverse complement.
GCTCGCCACCGTCGCTACATTCTTTTCTGATCAACCTGTTGAACTTGCTACTGGCGCGGAGCTTCTGTGAAATGCTACAGAACGTAGCCGCAATGATACCAAGCGGAAGAACGTACCAGAATATGGTTAAGCCGATCGTGTAAGACTGTTTCATTTTGTACCCTTCCTCGTTGTTTGGCCACTTTGGGAAACATTCGACCACGTCGTAAGCGGGTTTGTGATCAGTAAACTCCATAACAAGATACAACGGCAAAGATATGACCAAAAACGACAACAACCAAACACAGGCCACTATCCAGCGCGCAGACTTGAATACAGTGGACCCACGCTTCGGAAGGGCTCCCCGTACTATGGCTCTATAGCGATCGAAAGCTATCAAGGTGATTGACCACACGGAAACGCCGGGGAAGACATCGCACAGGGGCAATACATACAGACAGGTAAACCTCCCTAGAGGCCAGTGATCCGGGGCTTGCTCGTTGATTACTGCTGACGGGAAAGCTAGAAGAAGAACTCCGATGTCTGCCACAGCCAGGTTTCTTATGAAGTAGTTGGTAATGGTGCGCATGTGAACTTGAGAGCTGATCACGAAGCACACAATGATGTTGCCTGCTACGCCAACAAAAGCCAGGAAGACTTGAAAGGTCAAGCGAAAGATTTCGAACCCTAAGGTTTCTTTGTAGTAGACAATTTCAAGCCCTCCGTCTGGAATGCCATTGCTGGTCAAATTAGAAGTGCTTCCATCTGCTAGATTCATTTCAGTCCAGTGTTCTTTACGATGTTCTTCTGATTGTCACAAGTTTTATAACACGAGCAAATGCAATCTGATTTACCGCGGTTGAGTTAGTTTGCCTACGGTCTAGTCAAGAGATTAATATTTGTGAAGATGTGTTAAAAGGCAACTCTTCATCTAACTGCGAAGCGTGTTTAAGTGCCTTTTATACCCTAACTGCAAATCGAGTAAGTGTTTTAACACTCCAGGTACCATAATTCTAATATAGATATCATGCTGATGAATAAATTATCAAGCTCTTGGAAAACACATCATGCGATTGCCTTTTATGCTTGCGGGTTTCACCTCCCGTCATGTTATTATTTAAGAATTTTCATTCCTATTCGCTGATATTTTAATTATGTCAAAGGAGGCGTGGGAGATCACTTCATGGAATCTCCATCACGATACTTTGGAAAACATTAAGGCCACGTGCTTCATAAATTAACTTCAGTAATTTTACCATGTACTTTGCCGGAAAAATTAACAGTAATAAATAAATTTTCGGGCACAGTGAAGTTTTTAATTTCGATCCGATTTATATTGTACAAACTGATTATAAATTATACTAGACTTGCCACAAGTCGACCTCACGATAATCCCAGGAGAAAATGTTTTGGCGAGCGAATCGTGATTTTTCTTACGCGAAGTAAATAAGCAGGCGACGAAGATATGAAAAAGGTACGAAAAATTATTACGTCTCTGTGTAATCCGTTTTTCTACATGAAACAATCTTCTGCACCGAAATACGTGCTTCTTTCAGTATGATAACAGCGTTGATAAATGGTCAACACAGAGGTTTTATTTAATGTTCCGGTGTTTATGATTAACCAAGTGACACTGCGCAAAAGAACTACCGAAAGTATTCAACGTTGGCAGATATTTGGAGATGTTGAAAGAGAAAGTTGGACAACTAGCTATAGCTATAGAAAACTTCAATTTCAAATAGCAAATTATGTAGACATTCGTTAATAAACAGAGCACGCACATCTTGTTTTATCACATAAGCAATTTGCTAAAAGCGGAATTACGGTCTGAAAACGTGATTAGTGGCGCGGAGAGGTGTTGGCACGAACCTCCATTTATAAATCGAGATGGTATCGAGAATGATAAACGAGATCGATACGATGAGAACCAGTGGTTTTTCAATTTACACGAGCTTATTTCATTTTTTATGTTTGCCACTCTGTGGTTAAGATCTACCATTATCAGCGAAGAACTGACCAAATCTCAACTGAGTTGCCGTTGTAAGGATACAAAAGCCACGTTAGATTTTCTCTCTTTCTTTGATCGCCGTTCCTCCTAATTCACTGGGTGGGTGGTAGTTTGACTAGCTGTTTAAAGTTCAATAAATTTAATAAGCCGGAACAATTATGAAAAAGTTTTAAATAAAGAGCACGTGGCATTTCGACCGTTCACGTAGCATATTTTCAGTGAAATAAATGAGCACAATGTCAAAAATAAACGCTATGGTTTTCGTTTCGCCCGGCCGCGCCGTAAACTTAGGAGTTTCAGAAACGATCCACTTTATTTTAAATTCGGACAGTTGCCAAAAATTAATGAAAACTAGATGTGTTGGCAATATTGGATTTATATGATATGTAATTAATATGAAAAGAGAATCTAAGAGATAGCAACGGCAAATATCATGTGAGACATTAATAACTGCATAATACAGACATAGCTACATATGCTTAATTAAGAAAGAAGATAAGACAGCACCAGAGGAAGGAATGAGCTATTCATCTGCTATTATTGGTTTAAATTGCAAAAGCATTAACTTTTTAAAGTTTCTTTTAAAGGCAAAAGGAATGTACTGAAATGCCGGGATTGCTTTTGGGCCCGATGGAACTTTCAATAGAAAGTGGCCGTTTTTATACCAGAGACGCATAATCCGTCTAGACGAATTATGCGTCTCTCATGTTATCCGTCTAGTGTAAAGACGGGACGAACTATATGAGACGCATAATTCGTCTTGGACGAACTTGGGCAAACATTTTTTCTGCGTCTGTTAAATTCGTCTAGTATAAAGACGGGCACTAGACGCATAAAATAGATTCTTCGTCCAGACGCATAATGCGTCTTGTGGCGGTCTTTATACTAAAAATGTTTGCCCAAGTTCGTCCAAGACGAATTATGCGTCTCTAGTATAACAACGGCCAGTGAGAGCTAAGAGCAACCAAAATCAAATGTCTTGTGGCTTTTTAGAAGATCAATTGTCTTTAACCATCCAGGCTAAAGATGAACAAGGTACGAGTTTGTGAGTCGCCACCGGACTAAATGCCTACACCTCACTTATCAATTGTTATATTGTTTAAGTAGGAGTATCACGGGGCTATATATAGTTAACTTTGTTATTCCCCGTTGCAGGAAATTGCCACCAGAAAATCCACATTACTACAACGTGGAACTGTCGTGCCACGTGGCTTTCTTCCCGTCTCGGATACTAATATTTTGAGCTTTCTATTCAAGATATTGAGAACTAGACTCAAAAAGACCCGCGGATAAAACCGTGATTGGAAATAGTTCCAAATCCCTCAGCTAAAGTCGAACATGTACAGGAAAGAGATGTAGAAGAAAAACAAAACTCGTTTTCAATCGATGTAAACATGACGACTGAATTCAATTTAGTTCCTCCACCGTTCAAAGTTTGTGAAGCCTTCTTCTGTTTGCTCAAATTGTGGTTATAACTGCTTTTATGTGCATTATCGTTTTAAAACTGACAGAAGTTTCAAACAAAGTTAACGATTAAGATTCAAAAACAAAAGGAGTCTCCTCGGAGAGGAAAGTTGCAAGGTTTTCCAAACAGTGCTAGTAGTAACAATAATTTATTGACTTATATCGCGTAGTTTCTGTATAAATGTTCAACTGCGCCTTTAATGTAAAGACTTGAGACCGTGAGACTTGAAATTTACAATCTTAAATTCCTTAGATACATTATGAAATAAGATTTAAAATTTACAATTTACAAATCCCTAATTATATGCCTTATTAAATAAAAAAGTTTCAAGTCCACACACAGTGTGCGCAATTCCCTGGTAATTGACCGAATGTGTATCCTACAGTGAGCTTGTCAACTTCACCCACCTTTTCCGACTAAAATGATAATGAAACTGGTTGTATTCAAGGTTTTTTTCCGTTTTACAGCATGGCCGCGGCATGAGATCTAGAAGAGTTGGTGTTTCGACACTCGCAAATCTTAAAGAAACAAATGTTTTTCAGTCCAGGCACTTTGTTTTAAATAAAAGATTCTCACAGCCTCGGGTGGTCATTTATCACATAAAAGGAAGGCAGAACTGCATGTTTTCAAGAACTCCATTGCCTGTAATCGTTGATATAATACAACCACAAGACTACACACTGCAGGGCAGAATCCTAACCCTAACCTTAATCATGTTGGATATGTAAATGTTCTCCTGTTGTTTTTCCCAAGGACAGCTTAATGAAGCAACTGCATCGTCAAGGGAAGCACAAAACGACTCGATTCACGACAGACAGCTGTAGTCTTTGCACGTATGGTACTAAAAGTTCTTTAATTTTTACCCTGGGATACACTTCTTTACCTTTATCTTTTAAAAAACGACGTGGAATGACAAAATTTGATGAGGTGGAGAGCGTGAACACAGAACAATACACCTTTCATCTTTATCGCTTACTGCAGTCCCCGCTTTTTGTAGAAAGGATATTATTATCACTTTGTCGGGCATTGTGGTGCATTTTCACTGAATTTTGCGGCTAACGTGGAGAATTTGGCAGTCGAATTTAGCCCACTGAAATAAGCCAATGAAAAGTATGAAATTGTGCAATTGTGCAGTTAATTTCAACACTTACAAATAACTTTATGGAACTTTCCTCTTACAATTTTTGAAAACTCAAATAGCAAGATTTTCTAATTTCTAGCCAACTTCGCTTGATGGTGAATTTTCATTGAGGGAAAATAAAAGCCATTCATGATCAACTTGTTAACAATCGCGTGATTGTTCAGGCTGTTTTAACTGTTGTCTTCTTAAAAGTTCTTATTTTCTCAATGCCCTCTTAAGTGATAATAATAGTGATACAGTTTATGTTCTTGGGCATAAATATGTTTTGGGCCCTTCTCAGAGCTCATTTTAACTCACGCCTAACGGCTCGGGCTAAAATAAGTCCGAGTCGGGGCCCAAGATATATGTGAGTCCGCGAACGTAAACTCTTTATAACAGAGGATATTACATGACCGCGCGGGGATACGAATTTTATCTTCGAGTGCTAAAATGATCGATCTCTCACGAGTGAGCGAAGCGAACGAGCGAGAGATACTTTCCGACAGCACGAGAAGCTAAAATTCGTATCCCAAAGCGGCCATGTAATGTTCTATTTATTATATAGATATTGATGAAATGTCTAGATTTAAAACAACTTTTTTTACTCATTTTCGAAATGATGAAAAAGTGGTCACCAACCGCTAAAACACGCATGTTGTGTAACATGAAACAAGATATGAAAGTTATGAAAAGCAAATCATGATAATGTAAAATTTTGCAATAAAAATGTTAATGAATTACAATGAAGAGCAAGCTCACGTTTTATTGGCTAATCGTGTTGGTTACCATAATGACACCTATATTCTCACATGTGAAAGATAAAAATGATATGTTCACTGCGTGCGGTGAAGATATGATTTTTAATGAAAGGAGAAATCCTGGTATTTCATCAGTATCGATGTAATGAATAGAGGATGTTACATGGCCGCGCGGGGATACGAACTTTACCTTCGAGTGCACTATAGAAACTGATGTAATGTTCTCTTTATTGTATAGATTACACTGTCCAGATTAAAAACGTGTTTTTCATTTCGAAATGGCGAAAAAGTGGTACACGTATGTTGTGTAACATGAAATTAGATATCAAAGCTATGAAAATGTTTATTTGAGTCAAATGTAAATTACATTGCGTCACAAAAGCATCTTATCGAGGAAGAGGAAGAGGAATCTCGCTATATATCCGACACCTGCATCCTCACAAGTGAAATATAAAAAGAATATCTTTACTGAGCGCGGTGAAGATATGATTTTTTCAGAAAAAGGAAAGTACCAGTATTTCTTCAATATCTATGTAATAAACCGAATTTATCCCAGGGTGGTTCAGTGAAACACATTTCACACGCGAAACGTGTTGGAATAATCGGAAACCTAATGACAATAACAAAGGATAATTAATATTTTCTTTAGTTCTTGGCGGCGACTTCGTGAAAGGTCCTCATTTTCTATAAAACCGCGTTATTAACAGTTTTAATGGAGGATGTGAGCACATGGCAATGGGTTTTTAATTGTATATGCGCCAGAACCTTTCCAAATGCTGAGCAATTAAGATGACGAATACTTCACGTTGGAATCATTTCCAAGACAAACCGACAATAATGCGAATTGATATATTTCCGTTTGTAGTTCACGTAAACTTCAAAAACACGCATTAGGGAGTTCAGTGAAAGGACCACATCGACAACGTCTGCGAGAATATCACTTGCGCTATCCCAAGGTCCGAGTCTAACGCTTTCCTTCAAGTCCTTCAAGTAAATGAATTAAACTCAAATCACAAAAGTTCAGGCAATGGGAAGAAAGGCATTTGTCCCTAGCATTAACTCTTTGAGTAGCTTCCCTTCCGCCTCGTTCATGTTGTACAATATGCAATAAGTGGCCTACACTCAGAGGAATCTTTGTTTACATTCTTTGCCACATACTGAATATTGAAAGTGCATTGTTTTGTGAGCTATCTCCGAACATTTGAGCGCAATTTACCAGATAATCTTAGAGTAATGACCGTTTGAAGATTCGAAATTTTACGAAGAATGTACGGGCTCATAAAAGCGCTTTTTCCATCCATGAATTTATCAGTTTTTGATGGCAAATAAATTGCTTGTTATCAAAGCCAAAAGGCTTAAAATTGGAAATCTAACTAATTTTAACACGTGCTTTGGTCATCCCTTTTTTTTTTTTCGTTTGCCGTCGAATGCGTTTCCTGATATTGGGTCGGTCGGTCGGATTGAAAAAAAAAAAAACCTAAAAAAGATCATGAGCATTCTCGGAATTGGAGACCAGGTACCCCAGCATCATAGCTGTGGAGCCAGGAAAACAACAAGACATGAACCCAAAATGAATATGGCGGAAAAGTTGGTGGATGTTGTTGCAAAATTAAGACAGCGTGGGAAAAAGGATCAACCACCGAAAATCCTATGAGAGATAAAAATGGCTTTAAAACGTTAAAACGTCGTTACCAATTTTTTTTTTTTTTTTTTTTTGAAAATGCCAAAACAATTGCCAAAAATTTGGGTCGGTCGGACGACGCTAAACGGAGAAAAAAAAGGGGATGGTCTTTTACCATTTGAAGTCTCTTATATTAATGAAACAAAGGGTGTATTGCTTTTGGTGAATCCAAAAATGGATTTCGCGTTCCCGGGCCGGGTAAATCCATACCCGGATTTCTGATCTGGTGAATCCTTTGTGAAAAAAGATTCGCTAGATTTGAAATCCAAAGCCGAATCCAAATGCAGACTTAAGGATTTGCGATCTGCGCTGTTCCATTCATATCGGATCCGAAATTAATTAGTTGAACTAGCGATATTTTCAGCTTGAGGAAGCCCAGTCCCTCCCCTTTTCTACTGTTTGCTACTGCTTTGCAGAGAAACACCAGTTAACATGTTGACGGAAGTTCCAGAAACTGCACTAGAAGTTATTCATTAACTAAAATTTCCAGTGACAATGTTTAAAGTGCAATTTGCTCTAAATAAGTAAGTTCAATTAGAGTTCACATTTAAGCCACAACTTCGAGCGGCTTTGTCCGTAAACCTGGTTTGTTTAATACTGTTAACTTGTAAGCTAAAACGTTTGAGCAATTTCTTGAGAGGCCGCGACAATGAACGCATTCACGAATTGTTACGAACTCAAGTTTCGGATTTCGTTTTTCTTTTGGCTGCGAAATCTGCAGGCAAGTCTCGGATCAAAATTAAAATCCGTTTTTGGATTCGCCGAAAGGAGAATGAAAATAATGAAGTCAGATTTATAACGGGATTTGTGAATGATCTGGAAGCAGAGAGAGAATGAACTATCAACCTCTGTAAGCTCATGTTGTCGTTAAATTTAGTTAATTTCAGTAGTTGTGTTTTCCTTTTGGAAAATGCGGCAAAGAACTATATTAAAAGGATTACCACTCGAGTATGGCAAGCCGTTTGTAGCTAAATTTAATCTTAGATATATCCGTTCAACCCTTTAATTAAAGTTTTAATTTAAAGTCATAAAAGGCATTCAATGCAATCAATTCTGCCAATGCTGGTTCAATTCAAACTATTTCGTATGATTCAATCCAGTCATTAAATTTTATTTGCTATTCAATGCCGCAGGTATATTGGTTTAATCCAAATGTAATCCTTAAATTTATATGCAATCCCATACCTCATATATGTTGATTCAATCCAATCTTACACTAAGGAACCCGAAAATTTATGTTTAATCTACCTGGGACGAGCGCGGCCATATAAAACCAGAGTAACCTGCGCAACTTCTAGAACAAAAGATGGCGACAGACAGTGGAAAAAAGAGTTTGACAGAGAAGTCGAGTTTCCCAAGTTTCTAGGATCGAGACGTTGTGGATAGAACCGAGATAATATTTGAGAACTTTGACACAGAAGCTGCAGAAACGCAGGCCGAAGTCAGTTCTTGATCACACAGTTAGCCTTCTTAGGTCGATGAAAGAGTGCTGCAACCTTGACATACACACGAGGGGCAAGGAAAACCGCGATTCCATCCCTGGCGCCTTAGTAGGTTTGCTTTGTGTGCTTCGTCGCCGGACCATCACTCCGTCTACTGTGGCTGCCAATTCAGTTACGATAGATAGGCAAAAAGGAAAAAATCCCGGACGACCATCTCTCAAAATTCCTGTTGAAATGCTAGT
>NC_090892.1:13141876-13156876 GCF_036669925.1 Montipora capricornis | reverse complement strand
CATGTGCCGAGTATAATGCAAACGAGCGAAAACAAGAGATTTTTTCTCATTTGCATTAGATTCGGCAAGTCAATTCACGTCGTTGTCAGGACGAGGACGGCAAAGAAATGTACCAAAATGCAAAACGCACGTGCAGGGAATGTAGAGCCTTAAGTTTGTTTTTATTCATTAAGCCAATAGACCATTTCCGAGTTCATGTCTGCCTCCTCTTCAAAGCGAGTTTAAGTGCGAAGTTTTTGTTACGAAAATTAGTTTTCATTCAGATGTAAAGTAGAACTAATTACCATCACAAAAAAATTTGCACTTAGACTCGCTTTGAGGAGGAAGCAGCCGTGAACTCTGAAATGGCCTATTGTTTTGTGTCGTTTTCGTAGCCGTCATCGTCGTCCTAGCGTAAGGTCCCTACTATCTCGTATCGTATCCAACGCGAGCTCAACGCGCGCTCATTAACAATTAGACCTTTAGCCCGCGAGGGCTACGGGTCAATAGCCCATGAGGCGAAGCCGAATGGGCTATTGGCCCGTGGCCCTTGAGGGGAAGGGTCTAATTGTTTTAGTATCACCCAACTAGTTGGACAGAAAAGGCAATAATAAAGTTAGCAGATCCAAGTTGAAAAGATATTTAGTTGGGAATAAAGCGTCACGCTTTTCGCTACTCGAGGACTATTAATGATAGTCATCTAGTAGCGTAGCCAATCGAAATGCAGCATTTGCATTGGTCCACTACTTGGGTGATACCAGAAACCCATAAGGGTTGAAACGTGTAACGCGCGTTCACAGCTTCCCTACGGATCTAATTGTTAATTATTTTTTTATTTAAACAATATTTAAACACAAAGTTTTCTCCAAGAGTTACATAGACTCATCGAGGGGGCTTACATGGTAACTTTATGGTAACTTTATGGTAACTTTATTTAAACACGGTATTTCCTTCAGGTATACATTTACCTTGAAGTATAGAAAAAACTAACTTCCTAACTAATCTAAAAACTAAGTTAAAAACTAAAAGAATAAAAAGAAAACAACTGCTTTTCACCTCCAGAGGCATCGAGTGTATATGCGGTTTTTTTTAAGGGAGAAAGATAACCAGCACTTAATGACTGTGCCCAAGTAATACAGTGAGTTTTGTTTCCCCAAGACTCTCCATGAGGGTCCCTTCTCTCTGTTTTGTTACGCCTCCCAACTCAAAATGGAACAATACACGGATTTTTACAAGGAATTTGCCGCTGTTTCAAAGGTGCTCGACCTGATCAAGTGGGAGTCCAAAGTTCAAGTCGTTGTTTCCCTAGGGAGTTTTGACCCATGACACGTTCTCCTCCAATTGGGAAACGTATTTGAGTTGGAAAGTATAACAATGGCACGTGACACGTTCTCCTCCAATCGGAAAACGTATTTGAGTTGGGAGGTATAACAATATACACTTAATGTATGGTCCCGAGGGAAACACGACCGGCAGTTTACAGTGGTGTGGAGAAAAGGAAATAACATCAGAATTAGATGAAGCAGAGCCAGAGTGATCAATTTGAAAAACACTTCTTTTATTAGGTTACTCATTTTAAAGTTGTTGGGTAACATCCAAAAATATTAAAGTTGCCGAAAAATTTAATTGTTTCTAGGCAATCGGAATTTATTTGGACCTGTTCTTTTTCCGTCAATAAGAAGTACTCTTTCATGATTGGTCAGCTTGGCTTCAGTTACGGTCTATGATTGGTCAGATTGATCCAATTGGCGAGAGTGCCATCTTAGAGATCCTTGAGGGCCCTTTGGCTTGATTCTCAGAGGGGACACAAATGTCGTCTGCCTGTTAAAAGTAGAGATTTGGGATGAACTCAGGACTTACGTCTGTAGCTTACACAGTTGAGAACAGTCAAGTGCTATACAAATTAGGAATCAAATTCAAAAAAGAAGATCAAATTAGATCAAATTAAATTGCTTGTAAAACCCTGATGAAGAAAGGCATTGCCTTTTGAAACATTGGCTTTTTTTTTAATATATTCCTTCACAGTTATATCAGCATTGCTCTTTTTAGCTTTTTACAGTATTTAAATCGCTGTTGATGTTCTTCACCAGGACCCTGTGCTTCTGTTTTGTTATGCTGGTCTTTGCTTACAAAGTTATATCAAATTAGATGCCCGGCCCGGTTCTTTGTGGAAGTCAATGACCGAAGTACCCCAATAATATCTCAGAGCAAAGAAGGGAAATCTGAGAACCATGAGAAGAATAGAGAACCAAAAAACTCCTAATAGTGAAGGAGGATCTTACACCGAGGAAATGCTGCTTCCGCCAGGCGTATGCATGGGTTTCCTTAAATCGGTAGATCTAGAACGCCAGGCGTCGGTTGTTCAAAAGATGGATAACCCTATCCACCCTTCGAACAACTGGGACCACGGCAACAATTGAGGGTTCCTCATTTTAGGCTCACCCGAAAAACTGTGCCGGACCTAAAATGTTATTTTCTGTGACACGAAGAAAAATTTGTAATAATGGATGATTCACAAGTAAATTTTTTCTTTCTTACCTAGGTTCAGGTCCGTTATCACGTGAAGAAGATTCATGGTTTTCATTGGAGGGTTCCTGACATGCCAATCCGAGAACAAGCGCTGTTAAAGTCAGTGCAAGCTCTGAAGAACGGGACTGTGTAACGTGGCCAAACCCACTGGGACGAAGAGCTTGAAAAAGGAAGGGAAAAAAAGGTGTTTGACACGCCAGGGAAAAGAGATATGCAAAGTGTTTTGAGGCAGGAAAAATAGGGAAAAAGACAATAACAACAACAACAACAACAACAACCTCAAAAGGAAATTAATATAAAAACAAACAGACCAACCGATTAAGATTAACTATCGCACTGAAACCTTCTGCTATTTTCCGTATTTTCTTTTTAGAGGTGAATCTTATTAGCTGCAATTTCTCTTGGTTCTTTTGGGATAAGAACAAGAAGTTGAAGACCTATCAATGCCATCTATATACGTTCCATTTTCGATCACGGTTGTCAGTTTTACCATCATGCACGCCCCACGTACCGGATTGCCTTTAGTGACGACCATGGTAGACTGCAAAAGCGGGCATTGAAGATAATCTATCCCGACCTGTCATACAGGGAAGCCCAAGGTCAATCTGATCTTACTCTGCTCTCTTTTTGAAAGGACAATGACACTCAAACCGTCCGTCAGAAGCTCCCGCAAGCTAGAAACACTTGCGACTTCTCGCTCAGGAATTCGAGGTAGTTTGTTCGCCCCCTTTGTATCACCGACCGTTGTAAGAAGAGTTTTATTATGATATTTAAGTATAGAACATGAACATTTCCAGCGTTTTTTGTTTCTTTGATCTTGGGAAAATATTCTATTATCCCTATTGTTATTCAATGTTAAGAGCCGCTGCCTGTAAATATCAAACATCGTCCAACAGTTCGAAAAAAGCGACCTCCCTTTTATTTCATCAAAAGATACCCCATCTAAAAATGTTTTCGAAAATGGAGTTAAAATTTTTCAGCGATTTTATTTTTGGGAGAAATCGAGTGTTGTCTGAATTTGCCCAGATGGGGCTCGGAGCCACCCTCAAAACCGGCAAATTTTGCGAATGTTGAGCAGCCTCGCAAAGCAAGAACATGAAAAAAGGGAAATTGTCTTTTACATCTCGTAAAAGTATACCATATGACCTTCTAAAAACCGATAATTGATCTTTTTATTTTGCTTTTCCAAACAATTTAGAGGCCCCCCCATTACCCCCCCCCCCCCCCCCTCCTCCCCTTCCTAAAACATGCTTGGTCGTTTCGCTTAAATTTTACTCTAAATCCTAATTTTACGAGAACTCATTACGATTACGTGTTTATAACATAAGGGCAAAATTTTCTTGTTACTGTCGAGGCACATCGAAAACCAGTTAGGCAAACGGATTAAAAAGCACTTGTTCGCTCGCATTTTAGAGCAAAACAAACAAACAAATCAACTTTTTCTTTATGTCCAAAAGAGTAGAGATAATTGTTATTTAATTCCAGTGGACAATAAAAATTCGATTTTCATTCCTGAACAAAGGAAAAACCCATTAAACCACTTTTTGAAAATAACACACGGTTTAGTGCCCAAGGAAAAATTTGTGGAGTAACTTAACTTCTTCCACTAAGTATGAGCTATTACTGGTATTCTGTTTTGTCGTTGTCGTTCTCCTTCTCTCTCCTTTCGTTTCTGTTCTAGTCATAGGTCCTCCAGGCATTATATAGCCTTATCAGAGCTTCTAAAGATAAGCTTCAGCCAAAAATTGCAATACAGAGAAAAATGCAGCTCTAAGCAAATTAAAAATAAACACTCAGCTTTAAATTTATATCCCTCCGATGCTTGCGTAGCCGCCAGTGTGGACCACAGCTATCATGATATGTCAAACTGGATTGAAACCAGCGAAAAATGCAGAAAGAAAATATTTTGCAAACCGTTTTCCACCTGAACACGAAAAGCGTTGACTGTGTAAGAACTATAATTGACGTAGTATAGCCGTGTAGCCGTGTCGAGCCACAGAAAGCGCTCGAAAAATAAAGCCTCGCTTATGTTTAGGTGAGTTGACCTGGGTTGAGCCTGCAATCCAATCGAAAACTAGTACCTGGTTAGCGGTCAACCTAAAAAAAAACCAGCTGACCTCGGTGAGCTCTAAGCTTGAACCCGCGATATGGTCTCGTGTTACTGGTCAGCGGATACCTTGTTTTGACAGGTGTCCATTGACCAAAACATGGATGAACTAGCATGATACTGCTCACATTGGCATACAAGGAGGGGTGGACGTACGTACGTTCGGACGGACAGACGGTCGATGACGTCATGGCTATAAAGCCAAATTTTCTCGCATCGATGGATTACCATATTTTCTTAACTACGGTGCTCCGAGCGCACGCGCCTTCGGCTGGTATTCACGGGTAAATCCTTGGAGGTATTAGCCTCTTGTATTTCCGACCTTATCTCTGACGTCGAAGATACAACTGATGCATTAGTAATACAAAAAACGACTTACTCTTTAAATGTGTTGGCAAAGTCTATTGTTTAAATTCACACTAACCTCCTGATAGATTAGACTGGTCTATTCTCCTTAGACCATCGACGAGGCTTGTTCCGGTGAAAGATACTGTGGTGAAGTTTTCAGGTCTTGCTGGTGTGTCAAGCCCACGAGCAGTCAAATTCAATCTGGCTTTTTCCTCTGTTCAAAGGAATTATAAGGAAAGACAGATGATTCAGTTCTTTTGATAGATGGCTCAATAGCTCAGATGGTAGAGCAGGACAGCGCAATAGCGCGGTCATAGGTTCGAGTTCCACTGAAGTTTCTATTTTATCAGGCATCAATTCCTTTGCAGCTGCTCGAGTTTGTCGCAACTGCAATGATCGTTGTTTGAATAGCAGCCGTGTACATACAATTCACAGTTATATTTACTAAATTAAACCTAACTATGGTCAAAAGCCAAAGCTCTTTTCTATTGAGCTAGACTCTTTTTTCTCGTGGATGTAATCAGTCACTAGCAGGGCGCTTATACATAGGGCGGTGAAACGGGCACTCCGCTCTTGGTCCAATGTGTGATGCGGAGAAGGACTGGCACGAGCGCTCCTTCCGCGCTTCCGGTGCAATTAATGGCTGCCAAAAATATCCTCTCAACAAACCGGAAATCACGTTTTCTTTCTTTATTTTTGGGCCACCAGCAGTGTATTATTTGCAGGCTTTTTTGATATTTTTGACCCAAAACTCAATACTATTTTGTCTGTTGGAATACAACTCAAGTATTTTCGTCGGAAGCTGCTTAAATTTGAGTGAAGTAAGACAGTGTCGAATGCAGGTATGTCCCGCTTATCGTGACCAAGCCGTGTTCCGCTCCTTCTTTTACGAGTACTCCACATTTCTCCACTCTAAATTTTACATATGTTTAAGATCGATAGCTTTTACAAAACATAGTAAAAAACCAGCTGGATATATTTGGATATAGCAGCGTTTCAGAACTTCAAACTTGCTCACTTAAAATCGCTCGCGACGAATCGCCCGCCGCAGTCAATTTTACCGACAATAAAAAACTATTTTCAAGATTTCGCCCGCTTGGGAAAATCAACAAACAACAAATACGGTTTAATCAAGGCGCTTGTAAGTTCATCTTGATAATTTAAATAAAATACGAGAAAAGCTTGCTGTTAATACTCTGTCCGAAAAAGTTTGCAAAGACATGATATGATCGATGGCTTTGCACAACACCTCAGAAAAGACACAAGAATTTATGAAAATGTGAAATGCTTTGGAATGTCTTCAAAGATAACAGTCCACTGCAGTCAATAACAGATCAACGTGTTACCAACTTAAAGCAAGTACTTAATAACTTCAAAGCCTGGAAACAAGAGCTTCAACAAACATTCCACAGAAGGACTGATGCGTCAGAACACTTCATAACATGGCAAACAATGTTTGATCTCAAGGTAATATGTAGACCAGACTTAAAATGGATCACAGCAAAAGAATGCAAAACTGATAAGTTATTGTAAATACCATGTCGTTGCCCCCTTACGGATAACTATGCAAAAAAGCCATACTATTCCATGGCAACTCCTTCATATTTTGTAACAACTGAGGACAAAGCAATGATTACAGTTCCTTGTAGAATATCCTCCCCTGAGGAAAAGCAATTTGTAGCCTATCACTACTGCTACGTTTTAAGACTGACCCCATCCTCTCCCAAACCCCATATTGTTTTCTTTGCCTTTGTGCAGTTTGGACACAAACAAATAAGCTAACCTGTGGCTGATCAATATGATCAAATTTTTGTTCCACTGTGTGAAACATAAATAAAATAATTACAAGCATAAGCCCTGGAACATCCCTTAAAAAATAACAATGACTGTATTTATTGTTTAAGGCTTGACTAGCAACACGACACAGAGAACTTAAAAATATAGCATAACTATTTCACACTCAAGGATCACAGGCATCTATTTTTGGGGGTCTGAGGGCTTATGTGTGGCTGATCTAGCCCTTTTACTCAATCAATTAGCACAAATCAATACAGTAACTCTCTGTTTCATATTGTTTTCAAGGTGTCAGTGTCATATTCCAGCACTCGGCAAGGTCTCTTTTTGACTTGTGGCTGTTTCTGCTTAGGTGGTCTCATACACCACAAGCCTTTTTGGAGACATCACCGCCATAGTAAAATATTTGTTAATCCCTCCTACGTGATTCAGTTTTTCATACATGTACTATCTGGCTGTTTCTGTGATTCAAGTTTTTAATTTCACACAGAGTTTGTTTCATTTGTTAACCTTATTTTGGGGTTGAGAGTTTGCTTTGTAAATTTCTCCCCCTCATTCTACAGACTAATCCTAAATTTTGTCTATGATTTTTCCTCAACTCACCATTCACACACAATATTGCCCTCAAACTACCTGCTAATTAGTGAATATGTTTTAGTTAGTGGAGAGAAACCCTTCTTGTAAGGAGGATTCTTCTATCAACACCAATTAAGAAAGCTACAAAGGTTGCTAGGTTAACGGCTGCTTGATGTATTGCTATTAAATAACCAAACTTAATTTAACTTGGACAGTTCATCTTTAATTTAATATGGCTCCTTCTTGGGGGACCAGACACAAATGGTAACATAATTATTGTTTAACCACTGTTTGCAAGACATATTTTGGTGCGATATTGTTTCTTGCCGCCTGTTTCCATTATTTTATGTCATCTGTATTTCGTACACAAAGTAGAGGTTTTTGCCATACATTCAGACTCCCCTCACAGGGTTTGTGATTCAAATGCTTAACCACTCTGCAAAATTCCAGTCTTATTGATTGGGTTATGGAGCCTATAATCCAAAAAAAATACATTTATCACTCTTTTGTAAAGGTCATTCAAAAAATGAGGGCAATAGCATTTACGACCTTGTAATATCTTGTCTCATATTTCCAGTTTATTTTTTTTTTTAGATTATGCAAATTAGAAGATTTGCAATGTCACACTGTGTACATAATGTGGAAGGCAGGACTTTTATTTTCAGATAATTAATGGTAATAGGTAACAATATTTAGCTCTATTTTCTATTTTGTTTTGAAAATAGCATGTTACCATTTCTGCTTGTGAGAGCTAACCATAAATAGGCTTACCAAATTCTCTTGACACTGTACAACTCTTCATACTAACTAGTAAGCTACGATGGTATGTCATTTAGCCTGAGGTGCACCCTGGTCAGCCTGTGTTAAGTAAGCTCTCAATAATGACAATAAAAACACTTTCCCCAAATCCTGTGCCAATAATATCTCTGAACATGACTGATTTCTAAAGGCATGATTAACCTTTGCACAACTATTGTACTCACAGTAAGGCGGCACATAATTTGCTGAATTATCATTCAACTACAGAAAATATTGTGGTAATCAGTGGCGGATCTAGACCTTGAGCTAAGGGTGGGGGGTTGCTTGCCCTGCCGGCTTTTCCTCCTGCGGTAAGGTAGTTTTGAGGTAAATGCAAGCATTGTGATAATTTGGTTCTTTCTTGGTTAGGATTTTGCTATGCCGACCATTTATTTGGAAGCGGTCATAAGCTGTGTAATTTTTGTTTTTGAAAAGCCACAAATTCAAGAAACAACCATGGCCCGAGTACCATATGATAAACTACTTTCTAACTAAGCTGGCCAAAGCCATACTGAGGAATATTGCACCTTGGTCATTTTTGTACGAACCTCGCTGCGCTCCATCTTTAGTTCCACAATGTTCAACCAATATTCCCCAGTATGGCCCTCCAGCTCGGTTAGTAAGAGCTTAATATTTCCAAGTTGTTACTCGTATTTTGATTTGCCTTTTGGGTCCTTCAACACACAGCATGATTCGTGAAAATACTCACCAGAATATAAACAAAATGTAAAAAAAAACCATGACTTATAACCTTTTCCATGGAAATGGCTTGTATGGCAAAGTGAACAAGAAAGCAAACACTTGGATTTACCTAAAGACCATAGGTTATAGGAGAGAACCAATCAAGAACAGAGAGAAAATGTTTGTTACATTAACATCAGCTATGTGTCTGGAACATCTGAAGAATTTTTTTTCTCGTTCAAATAAAAAAAGTCGTCTGTGATGTCCTGTAAAAACACTTCTTCCAATTCTTCGAGTGAGTCGCCGATCTCAACACTTGCCGCCATTTTGAAAAGGCTTTTTAGTAGACCCCAGTCTACTGCATCACACCTTTTTGCTCGGACCCGCTCGTTTCACCGCCCGGTCTCTTTCCGCCCTGGTCACTAGTCAACAAATAGATTCTATCATAATTAAGTAAAGTACAGTCGTCCGGGTGAAGTTCTTATAGCGGAGCTCAAGCGCGCGAAGCGCGCCAGCGGAGCGCCATGGGTAAGATTTTTTGGGTAATCTCGGTTATGACGTCAGGTACGTCCGTCCGCCGCCCGTCCGTACAGACTGTCGGGGTGGAGGTAGGGAGGAAGGAGAGCCTTTGGGGACGGGAGTGTTCGGGCAATTTTCCTTGGCGGGAAATCGCGTGGAAGTGTTGCATGTGGCAACCCGCTTTTTTCTGGCGGGAAATCATATTAACGGGATAAAGAGCAGGAGTCGAAGAAAAGCGAAAGAGCATGAGAGAAGAGGCGATGAAATTTGAGAAATTTAAGCGAAGAAAGCCTCGAGAGAAGCCGAGGAAGGAGAAGAAGAGAGAATTTCAATGAAGAACACCCGTAAAGCTGAGAGAAATGGAGCGAGAGACAAAACAAATGTTTTCAACGGTTAGCCCTCAGGTAATGTTTTCCTTGCCTCGTTCCCTCGCATATTTTGTAAAACTCGCTAAAAAACGAACCAGGCCTGAAAACGTTTGCAATTCCGTGTTGACAGAGATTCTGGCATATTTCAGTCGAATATTAAGCAAATTTACTTCTAGCTCCACTTTCTAATTAGGACGATTTTTGCTGTTGTTCTAAACTTAAGAGAGAGGGTGTAAGGATTGTCAGTCAAACGGAAAATGTCGTGAAAGAGATTTAATTTAATGTAATTTCTGTTTTAGTTGTTGATTAAAATTGTTGTTATTGTTTGCAAGGCTTGTTTGTTTACTGCTATCAGCTCAGAAGTATTTGATGAATGTAAACTGTATACTCTAATGACGATTAATTTTGTACTTTATGCAAGAAGCATAATTATTTCCATATACACCATATTGCTTTCTGGGGTTAGAAACGGGAGGCTTGGCTAAAACTATTAATATCTACTGACGTTACTCAAATCACTTGACTCTGAGGATGACTTCCGCTCAGGTTGTCGAAACGTCAGTCAATATTATCCCAAATAGTCCTTCTCAGGATTTCACTCACCCGGACGATCGTACTTTACTTAATTATGATATGACTCCTGGGTTCAAACCATTTACGAAAATAGATTCTTTGCCGTGCGTCTGCTCATGCAGTAATAGATCAAACTATGATGACCTGAAAATGTGGTAAGAACAAACAATTCATGTTCTTACCACATTTTGACGTCTTCTGTGATCTATTACTTAACAGACGCACGGCATGAATTTTTCAGGCTTCTTTACGCAATTGCAAAAAATTGCGTTCATAACTGCGAGGATCATAGCTTCTCTTGGTTTCTAGTTAAAGCACAAACTGAGATCTTTTAGGACTAGTTATTTGCCCTTTCTCTTGCAGCTACAACGGCAATAGAGGCCAAAGTACATAGGCCAAAAATTCTGTAGTATTTCCCGTAAACACGACAGAACGCGACCACAGTAAATGTGAAGTAAACTTAAGTACATGCTTTAGTTGAATGGAAAACAATTATCATTCATTTTTACTGGTCTTGAGTTCGCTTCATTTTTTTCTTTCAATAACCTGCTTGCAGGCAGTAATTTGTATTTCGATCCGCGCCATATTGGATGGGTGGAAGTGGGAAGATCTGGCCACTCATCTCGTCGTTTTGTCACCCGGCCTACCTAACCCACGCTCTTCCTATATGGTGTCTGATAAGTCTTTCGCGGACGCAACATCTACCACCTGCGAGCAGGCTATTCTTTCAATGAAAACTCATTCAGGAATCTGCTTAGTCTTGTAGTAGGAGCCTGCAATCATCTCCGAGGTCCCGAATTAATCGTAATGTAACGATTAGGCTGCCATTCCTGACTCTAAGATTTTACTTCTATCCATGTACATACCTCTTTTGGAGTATGTTTGCTCTTCTTCCGTTATGAAACTAAACATCTCTTGAATTTGCTCTGCTGCCGCCTCTTGTGCCTATAATCATGACGAGGGAGACCGTCGTGAGTGACTAGTGTTTATACATTCAAAGCGGGAGCCCTTATTTTTTTAGTCCATAAAGAGGAAAGTGACTAAGGAAGCAGTGCCACTCAGTGTTTAGGGTCCCAGATGAATTTGATCCTGGTAGTCGACCTACGAACTCGAGGAATTTAGTTAGTCTGAAAAATGTCTAACCTCTTACTAACCGGGCACGAGGTCCGAATCGGGGAGTATTGGCCCGAGGTCGTGGCAGTACGGACCGAGCACAGCGAGGCCCGAACAAAAACGCCTGGGGGCCAATATTTCCCTGTTAGACCCCGAGAGGGTGAGGTTAGTAAGCTGTTTATTACATGGCATCGTTTCTTTGAGCGATGGGACACTTCTCCGCTTGGTGAATGTTCGTAATCTTCGTCTTCCTTCAGCCAAATTTGAACGGTGACCCTTTTACATGTAAAGCTAAGTTCCACCTGCTATAATTGTACTTTTGTGATGAAAAAAAATTAAATTCCCCTTTGTTTTTAATTTCCCGGGAGAGAGAGAAAAAATGATTATGGAAACGGACCGTTTCCATGGTAATGGTCCGTAATGTAAAATCCGACCCAAACCCGGCCAATCAGAGTGCTCCATTTAGCTGCGAACCCCTTGACATATAATAAGTATGGGAAATCGTATGAATGCGAGTGTTTTTCGTGATTTATGGCCACGAGTGATCTTCTGAAACTTTTCAAAATCGCATGAGCTGTAGGCGAGTGCAATTTGGGAACATTCAAAACATCACTAGAGACGACAGTCCATGAAGAAATGCATGAGAAAGTTCATGCGATTTGCTTCCATAGCAACTTCTGTCTTGCACTCTATAACCTCTTTTTGCACTCTATAACCTATTTATGCATTTGTCATTGACCAATCAGAAAAGAGATATTTTGTTGAGTAGATAATAAAAGGTCTTATTTAATACCAAACTATACGATAGATCATGTCCTCACTATACGAGAGATCATGATGTCCTCACTTATCGATAACATACATGAAAAGAAGTAGACAGAAAATCAAAAACAAATTAAAATCTTACATTACATCTTAATATTTGTATGAAGTTCATTAAAGTGATTGGTTGAAACAAATTATGTTCATCAAATTCAAACGTTTCATGACTATCGCTCAAAATTCACTGAATTTGTGTTACATGAGAACTGCAATTTCTTTTAGTCAATTAGAACTGAGTAATTTTTTTATGTATATTATTAAACAACAAAAGCCATGGCTGAGGAAATGCTCCCTCAACTGGGGAATCCAGTTGTCCGATCCTGGTAATAGTATGGCGCGTTTTTAGTGTTAAAATTCAAAAATGCATTTCAAACATTCAGTTTGGAAATTCAAAGCTTCAAAATTCAACCTTGCATGCAATTCAAACTTTCAATTCGACAATTCAAATATTTATTTGAATCGAAGACGGGTATGAATGTTTGAATTGTTGAATTTCCACACTGAAAGTCTGAATAGCTAATTGGCGAATACAAGTTTGAATTTTAACTCTACAACGCGCCACAGGTGATGAGATAGTGTTCAAGTATCGCGCCTGTGTTTCTTTCACCTTTTTCAGCTTGGCCTCGTTCTCTTTTACTTGTTTTTCGCGTTCTAATATTCGCAATCTTTCTTGCTCTTCGTCCTGTTCCCGCTGTCTTTCTCGTTCCAGTTTCTTCAGTCTCTCCTGCTCCTCTCTCCGCTTATATTCACGTAACAGCTTGAATTTGATTGACATCTGACGAGCTTTGACTGTGGCTTGGAGTCGAATGATTCCCTTTAAGACCTTGGCAGAGAAAAAAAAACCTTGCTTACATGATTAATTCCTTTTCTGGCTAAAATTTGAACAAAGGTTCATATTTATAGTGGTATGAAACTTTCTATTTATCTTCTACTTTCCCAAATCCCATAATACACCTCTTTTACCCCCCAAAAATTGCATAGACCTTGTTTTCGATTTCTCTTGGGACGTTCTTCATGTCCCAAGGGAAATCGGAAACAATGATTCCGCAAAATTTTGGGGGGTAAACAAGATGTATTATGATATTTGAGAAAGTAGAGAATTGCGGGTTCTTAGAACGGAGATTTTAGGCACCAGTGAGAAAACAACGTGAAGACCGTTCCCATTAGTTATCGTCATAGTCATCCCTTTCGATCTCTTTCTCGTCTTCATCGACATCATCATCATTATCATCATCCTCATCATCATCCTGGGCCGTGAAGCCCAATGAGACAGTGAAGCCCAGTTGAGACAATGCAGCCAATGGTGTAGGTGCAATTGCCTTGAAATCCGGAGATCCCGGGATCAAGACACGATCTGACCACTCGTTGAATTTGTTCCAGGTAGTCCCTGGTTCAATTTCCTGGCTGCGCTTGTAAATAGCCAATTAGTTTGCCTCCGGCAGGTTGGGATTCTTAAAGTTGTTCTGCTCAATGCTCGGAGATCTTAGCTACTAAAGCTACTCTAAGAATCAGAGGGTAAATTACAATACTTATTTACTCACTTTACCCAGGAGCCCTTGAGTAGGAGCGAACAACTGCTCTGTATTCCAGTCACGGCATTTTTAGAGACCGATTTATTTTTAGATTGAATTTCCCGCAAGTGAGACTCCCGTGGGAGCCCGATGACCAATCACAAAAAACTAACTTGGCGTCATTGAGTCACCGGACCGGAACGGCCTTTTTTTCCGAGAGAAAAGGTAGTCTAAAAATAGATCGCTCCCAGTCATGGGCTCCTTCTTTATCTCATCGTCATCATCACCATCGCCACAATAGACCACGTTCGACATATCACTGTTCACACTTGGCTACGAGGCTTTATGGATAAAGTTGTCAAGAGTATTATTTTCTTTAGAAGTCTCTCTTGAGGCTTGTGAGACAAAAAAACAGAACTGAGCCGTGAAATTTGAGCATAAAGCCTCGTAGCCATGCTTAAATATTGATATATCGAACTCATCCTATTATCCGATCATCACCACCATAATTATACATAATTATGCATGATTATGAAAAATAGGATTACCATCGCCCGGCTTCACAATCATTACTATTTTCACCATTATTATTTGACCATAATGATGATCACAATCATCATCACTTTCTTTAAATTGAAGGACTCTATAGCTTATAACGGACTCCGCGCTATCTAATTAGCTGCCTAGAAATCCTACATTCAGTCCTCCTTTATCAAAGAATGGAAATGAAAAATGATCAAATGCACCTTTTGATAGGCTCTCTTATCGCGATAACCCCTCCAGGTCTTTTGAATTGAAACAGCTGCGCATGTCTGTCGGTGGTGTTTTCTTCGACGTAAGAACCTCTTCATCGACCGCTGCAGAACAATCACCGCATTGGTCAGCAAGGCATCGCGAGCTAGCTCTAGGATGTCACCATGGTGATCCTAATAAAATGTGAAACCATTAGACAGACATGAACCCCATAAACCCAAGTAAATTAAATGGCCAATCGACACAGCAAACGAAAACATTTAATGAGCGAATCATAACGCCAAGTTAACATATGCCGCGATAAGCGCGGGAAACGCTTGCCAGCAAGTCGCAGTTGATTTTGTTTTCCTCTCCGTTTTGATGAAAATATGGGGAGAAGTTTTTAAAGTGCTACTACGATGAAAAAAATAACCAGTTCTCGTTTTTCTTCACATTTCAAAAGTGGGTTGAATTGAATGCTCAACAGGCGACATTATTTTTAGTAATTGGCCACTTTCGAAAATACCTTAATACTCTTTGCTTGTCCCTC